>NC_069499.1:864918742-865218742 GCF_027579735.1 Bombina bombina | reverse complement strand
TTAACTCTTATTAAATAAATTACTCCTATTTAAAGCTAAATACTTACCTGTAAAATAAACCCTAATATAGCTACAATATAAATTATAATTATATTATAGCTATTTTAGGATTAATATTTATTTTACAGGCAACTTTGTATTTATTTTAACCAGGTACAATAGCTATTAAATAGTTAAGAACTATTTAATAGTTACCAAGTTAAAATAATAACAAAATTACCTGTAAAATAAGTCCTAACCTAAGTTATAATTAAACCTAACACTACCCTATCAATAAATTAATTAAATAAAATACCTACAATTACCTACAATTAACCTAACACTACACTATCAATAAATAAATTAAATACAATTGCTACAAATAACTACAATTACATAAACTAACTAAAGTACAAAAAATAAAAAAGAACTAAGTTACAAAAAATAAAAAAATATTTACAAACATAAGAAAAATATTACAACAATTTTAAACTAATTACACCTACTCTAAGCCCCCTAATAAAATAACAAAGACCCCCAAAATAAAAAATTCCCTACCCTATTCTAAATTAATAAATGTAAAAGCTCTTTTACCTTACCAGCCCTGAACAGGGCCCTTTGCGGGGCATGCCCCAAGAAAATCAGCTCTTTTGCCTGTAAAAAAAAACATACAATACCCCCCCCCAACATTACAACCCACCACCCACAGACCCCTAATCTAACCCAAACCCCCCTTAAATAAACCTAACACTAAGCCCCTGAAGATCTTCCTACCTTGTCTTCACCATCCAGGTATCACCGATCCGTCCTGGCATCCGGTGCTGAAGAGGTCCAGAAGAGGCTCCAAAGTCTTCCTCCTATCCGGCAAGAAGAGGACATCCGGACCGGCAAACATCCTCTCCAAGCGGCATCTTCGATCTTCTTCCATCCGGTGCGGAGCGGGTCCATCTTGAATCAGCCGACGCGGATCCATCCTCTTCTTTCTGTGTCTCCCGACGAATGACGGTTCCTTTAAGGGACGTCATCCAAGATGGCGTCCCTCGAATTCCGATTGGCTGATAGGATTCTATCAGCCAATCGGAATTAAGGTAGGAATATTCTGATTGGCTGATGGAATCAGCCAATCAGAATCAAGTTCAATCCGATTGGCTGATCCAATCAGCCAATCAGATTGAGCTTGCATTCTATTGGCTGTTCCGATCAGCCAATAGAATGCGAGCTCAATCTGATTGGCTGATTGGATCAGCCAATCGGATTGAACTTGATTCTGATTGGCTGATTCCATCAGCCAATCAGAATATTCCTACCTTAATTCCGATTGGCTGATAGAATCCTATCAGCCAATCGGAATTCGAGGGACGCCATCTTGGATGACGTCCCTTAAAGGAACCGTCATTCGTCGGGAGACACAGAAAGAAGAGGATGGATCCGCGTCGGCTGATTCAAGATGGACCCGCTCCGCACCGGATGGAAAAGTCGCGGCTGAAAAGTGAGCGTTAGACCCTATTTTGAGTGACTCCAAATACCGGCGGTAGCCTAAAACCAGCGTTAGGAGCCTCTAACGCTGGTTTTCACGGCTACCGCCGAACTCTAAATCTAGCCGTAAGATTTTTGCAAAATTTTTAAGGTCTGTGTTTAGGAGCAGAATTGGTCTAAAGTTAGTGAGTGAATCTTGTGTCCTACCGGGCTTGGGTAAGACTGCGATATGTGCTTCCTTTGTCACAGTTGAAAATTGGTCTTGTTTGTCCAAAGTCTGAAACAGTGATAAAAGGTAAGGAGTCAGTATGTTGCTAAAGGTATTATAATATTTATTGGTGAGGCCATCTGGACTGGGAGTCTTGCCAGGTTGGAGGTCTTGTATGGCTTTTAGGATCTCTTGGGCGGTAATTGGTTCATCTAGTGCTTTTTGTTGTAGGTCAGTTAGCGTGGGTAGGTCGATGGTTTCTAAATGAGATGTTATATCTGACTTGTGAGGAGGTGTTGTTATTCTTGATAAGTTATAGATGTGTTCATAAAAGTCTCTGAAGACTGTGGCAATCTTTGGGCTCTCATAGGTTAGGCTTCCTTTGTTATCTTTTATGTTATATATATGAGTTGTCACCCTTTTTTTAAGCAAAGTTTTAGCTAAAAGTGGGCCTGCTCTGTTTCCCCCCTGGAAGTACATCTTTTTAAGGAATAGTGCTTTTTTGTAAGCTACCCTCTGGAGGTGATTATTTAAGGCAGTTCTCGTTTCCGTCAATTTCACTAGGGAATCAGTGTTGTTTGGATTTTGTTTATATGTGTATTCTACTTGTTTGAAATCTAGTGTTAGTTTATTGTATTCTAAGTTACGAGCTCTTTTGTTTCTTATGCTATGTTGTATAAAACTACCCCTGATTACTGCTTTGTGTGTGTGACAGACCCTTCTGTCAGTACTGAAAGAGTTAACTTTGTTCAGCTTTAAGAAGCTATTTTCTAAATACAAGGTTGCTGGCATCAGCTATTGTGTGTTGTAATTAAGTTTAAGTGATAAACATTCACATTGTTTAATCCCATCCAGAGAGCAGACGCCCAAGTGATAAGAAAGGCTCAAGTGTGTCTTGTGTTTAACTTGTTTATCTGCTTAAGTAATGTAATTCTATTGTGGCATGTCAAAGGGCGTTTTCCCTCTATCTAATGTACAATATTCTTTCAACCCCCCATCTGGGGTCAGACCTGCATAAATACTGGGCATATAGCCTTCAATAAAGTGCATTCTGTTATAACCTTCAATGTGGAGCCTGGTCTCATGTTTGACTGGGGAATTAGCTGGGTTGTGAGTTGCTGATTTCACATTCAGGGCATCTTCCATCTGGTATTAACCCTTGGTATCCTGTTGGTACCGTAACAATTGATGGCAAGTGACGGGATGATCCTTATAGCCCAGAAGAGCAACTACACAAGCCAGTAACCTCAGGAAGAGGGGGATTATTACAATACTGACTAAGATGGAAGGAGTACCAGGGACCGAAGGAACCAATGGGCCCAGCATATCAGACAGAACCCCCGAAGAAGCAAGTTTTGATCGGGGGCGGTTAAAATAAGACTGGCACATTATGGCCCCAACCCATCTGCGGACATTATCGACCAGGTCATAGCAGCTGTGGAGGCCAACCTACTTCACCAAAGCGGCGCTACAGCAGCCCAAGTCACAGCAACCCCAGTGGAAAAGAGAAAAGTAAACTTTGCAGTTTTTAAAAACTTCCTGGAAACAGAAAGAGAGATTCATGGGTACCTTGCGTATTTTGAGAGGCAATGTGCACTACACAAGGTACCCGCAGAGGACTGGGTCACGATATTATCCAGAAAATTATCCGGCCGGGCCAGTGAGGCTTTTTGGGCCATTCCAGATGAGGAAGTCGGGGATTATAATACTGTAAAAGAGGCTCTGCTCTCCAGGTATGCGGTTACACCAGAGGCATACCGGAGGCGATTCAGAGACACTGTTAAATTAGCTGGTGATTCCTACGTTGAGTGGGCATATAAGGTGCACCTCACAGCATCTTACTGGATGGCGGGGTGCCAAGGAGTTAGAGAGTGGGTTCGGGACTGTAAACCCTCCACCCTGCATGAAGCTGCTCGCCTGGCAGATGAGTGTACGGCTGCCCACAAACTGGATACTGCTACCACTAAGCCCCCTGCTAGAGTGGAGTACAGACCCCCAGTCACCCCAGCAGCTGCCAGTTACCAACCCCCGGTGCACCGCTATACCACACCGCCTTCAGCCACGAACTACCCTCAGACAGCCCAGTTCACCTCACAGGATTACTCACAGCCTATTCAGTGCTTTATATGTAAACAAATAGGGCACAAAAGATCGGAGTGTCCCCTAAACACTGCGAACCAAGCACAGTCCTGGAGGAGACCCGCCAGCGGAATCCCACGTAACCCTCAACATGCTGCCCACTGCATAGAGGGGGAAGAATGCTGGGGCATCCTACATGAAGCAGACCCCGTGCAAGCTGTCCACCGGGATAACCGACAACAGCACCGGCAACTGGTTAAAGTAAATGGGAAGGAGGTCAGTGGTCTACGGGATACTGGCGCTACCATGACCTTGCTCCAAAAGAACTTGGTCTCCGAGAACCAGCACACCGGAGACACTGTGGCTGTGAGGGTGGCAGCGGGCACTGTGTTCCTCCTACCTGTTGCCCGGGTACATTTGGATTGGGTCATGAAGGATTTACTAGCTGATGTTCTCCTTGGAAATGACTTGGCCCCACTTGTTTTGGCCTACGCTCCCATGGGTCCCGCTGATGTTAACCCTGTGACTACCCGTGCCCAGACCCGTGCCGCCGAGACCGACCCACCTGCTGCTGAGACCCAGGTAAGACTCTCTTCCCAGACTTGTACCCTAGATCAGGCCCCCTTAGGCTGGGATACCCCAGAGACGTACGAGAGGGAAACCCGGGAGGATCCGACCCTTCAGAAGTACAGGGCTAGGGCAGATGCTGGAGAAGAGGGAGTAGATGGGGAACGTTATGAGTGGGTGGGGGATAGGCTATATGGAATCCCCAAACCTGCCCAGAAAAGTACTGCCCCTCCACAGAATCGGCAGCTGGTGGTGCCTGCGAAATACCGGCAAGAGATTCTGCAGATTGGGCTCGATGTACCATTAGCTGGACATCTAGGGCTAGTCCATCAGGGCTAGTCCATCAGGTAAGAAGTATATTCTCACTGTGGTGGACTATGCCACTCGTTACCCAGTGGCAGTAGCACTGTCGAATATAGAGGCAGAGACAGTCGCTGATGCCCTGGTTAAGGTTTTTACTAGGGTCGGGTTCCCTAAGGAGATTCTCTCTGATCAGGGGACCCAGTTCACAGCTGTGCTCACCCAGCAGCTGTGGAAGGTGTTCGGCATTAAACCATTGCTCAGTTCGCATTATCACCCACAGACTAATGGTCTCTGCGAGCGCTTTAATGGCACCCTCAAGCAGATGCTGAGGACCTTTACTGACACTTGCAGAGACTGGGAACGATTCCTGCCTCATCTGCTATTTGCGTACAGAGAGGTGCCCCAGGAATCTACTGGGTTCTCTCCCTTTGAGTTACTCTATGGGAGAAGGGTCCGCTGCCCCCTGGATCTCATTAGAGGACACTGGGAGGGAGAGATAGAGCAGGAGGGGATCCCCATAGTAACATATGTTCTGGAACTCCGGGACCGCATGGAGAAACTGTCACTGATGGTAAGAGAGAATCTCCAGGTGGCCCAGGGGAGACAGAAGGGGTGGTACGATCGGAGTGCCCGGCAGCGTGTCTTCCAGGTTGGACAGAAAGTTTTGGTGCTCAAGCCTGTGAAGACCAACAAGATGCAAGCATCTTGGCAGGGCCCGAATAAGGTGTTATCTCAGGTGTGTGATACTACCTATATTATAGCCAGCTGTGCAGATGAAAGGATCCAGCGATCCTTTCATGTGAACATGCTGAAGGAGTATCAGGAGAGGCCAGAGGATGTCGCTGCAGTGTGAGCCCCTGTTGCAGACGACCCAGAGAATTTACCCCTACCCGACTTATTAGAGAAGGACCCCCAGACTGACCTCACTAGTCTTGTGCAGCTAGGGGACCGGTTAAACCCTACCGAGAGGGTACAGGCAAGACAGCTCCTGTGGGAGAAGCAGGCGACGTTCTCCTAAGAGCCCGGCTACACTTCTCTAGCTGTACATAAGGTAGAGAACCCTGGACAGAATCCCCTGCGACAGCCTCCCTACCGTATACCCGAAGCAGTCCGAGAAGGAATGCCGAAGGAGATACAGGAGATGGCTCGGATGGGAGTCATCGAGCACTCCGATAGTCCTTGGGCTTCACCTGTAGTCCTGGTACCTAAGAAAGATGGGACCACCCGGTTCTGTGTGGACTACAGGCGGCTCAAGGAGAGGACCACCACTGACGCTTACCTGATGCCCTGGGTAGATGAATTACTAGACCGTATTGCTAGGGGATGCTATCTGACCACCATAGACCTGTGTAAAGGCTATTGGCAGATTCCCCTGGCCGAGGATGCTATCCCCAAGTCGGCATTCGTCACCCCATTCGGCCTGTACCAGTTTAAGGTCATGCCCTTTTGGATGAAGAATGCTCTGGCTACCTTCCAGCGTATGGTGGATAGACTACTCGATGGCTTCCAGGAATTTGCTTGTGCATACCTGGACGAAATTGCGGTTTACAGTGAGTCCTGGGAAGAACACCTTATCCATGTAGGGGTGGTTCTGGACAAGATTCGGGCCGCTGGCCTGACCTTAAAACCAGACAAGTGCCATCTAGGTATGGCTGAAGTACAGTACTTGGGTCACCGAGTGGGGTGTGGGAGCCAGAGACCAGAGCCAGCCAAGGTAGAGGCTGTGGCTAACTGGCCCACACCTATCACTAAGACCCAAGTGCTAGCCTTCCTGGGGACGGCCGGGTATTACCGACGTTTTGTCCCAGACTACAGTACTATCGCCAAGCCCCTGACTGACCTGACTAAAAAGAACCTCCCCAAACAGGTCCTGTGGTCTCCAGCTTGTGAAGCTGCGTTTCAGGCACTAAAGCAGGCTCTTGTGAATGCCCCTGTCTTTGCTGCCCCAGTCCCTAACAAACGTTTTCTCATTCATACAGATGCTTCCATGTATGGACTGAGGGCTGTGCTGAGTCAAGTCGGGGAGGATGGAGGAGAGCATCCTGTCGCATACCTAAGCAGAAAGTTGTTACCTCGGGAAGTAAGTTATGCGGCAGTAGAGAAGAAATGTTTAGCCCTTGTCTGGGCTCTGAAGAAGTTGAACCCTTATCTATACGGACAGGAATTTTCCCTCATAACGGACCACAATCCCTTAGTCTGGCTTTACCGGGTCTCAGGAGACAATGGTAGATTGTTGCGGTGGAGTTTAGCCCTCCAACCCTATAACTTCATCATCAGCTACCGGCCCGGTAAGCTAAACGTGAATGCAAATGGCTTGTCCCGGCAAACTGACATGCCTACCATCTCCTAGTCCAGTCATCCCCAAGTTGACCCGCCAAAGGGTCAAGCCTGGTCTGCCGGAGTGTTCCACCAGGGGGGAGCCATGTGACAGACCCTTCTGTCAGTACTGAAAGAGTTAACTTTGTTCAGCTTTAAGAAGCTATTTTCTAAATACAAGGTTGCTGGCATCAGCTATTGTGTGTTGTAATTAAGTTTAAGTGATAAACATTCACATTGTTTAATCCCATCCAGAGAGCAGACGCCCAAGTGATAAGAAAAGCTCAAGTGTGTCTTGTGTTTAACTTGTTTATCTGCTTAAGTAATGTAATTCTATTGTGGCATGTCAAAGGGCGTTTTCCCTCTATCTAATGTACAATATTCTTTCAACCCCCCATCTGGGGTCAGACCTGCATAAATACTGGGCATATAGCCTTCAATAAAGTGCATTCTGTTTTAACCTTCAATGTGGAGCCTGGTCTCATGTTTGAGGGGGGAATTAGCTGGGTTGTGAGTTGCTGATCTCACATTCAGGGCATCTTCCATCTGGTATTAACCCTTGGTATCCTGTTGGTACCGTAACAGTGTGCTTCCCAGAGCATTCCGATATTGCTTACTGAGTTGGTGTTGTGTCGGAAATATTCCTCAATGGTTTGTTTAATTTCTTTTAATGTTTCCGGGGCATGTAGCACAGAGTCATCCAACCTCCAGAATGCTTGTCTATGAGGTTTGTTTGGCCATTCAAGCTCTAGGCAAACTGTCGCCTGATCCGACCATGCCACAGGGGTGATCTCTGTGTGAGAAGCTAATGATATATGATTGTGGTCTATTAGAAAATAATCTATTTGGGAAAACGATTTTTGGGTATGTGAATAAAATGTGTAATCTCTGGTACGATTGTGCTGTAGTCTTCAAATATCTACTGTTGTGTTAGTTCTAAAACTCTCTTTGATAGTGTTGCTAATATTTATGGTCCGTGTTTTTTTTGTAGTGGAGCTATCTAGTTGGGGGTCGAGTATCACATTGTGACAACTGTGACAGCAAATTCTCTGCAACTAAAATACTGTGGGTCAGGAACCACAACTGCAGAAGATTGTGACTTTAATAATTTATTAGACGTTGTAATATATGTTATTGTTCCTTTAAATATATATATATATATATATATATATATATATATATATATATATATATATATATATATATATATATATATATATATATATATAAATAATCTGTAGCTGACCGATATATATTTCAACATTCTCAAGTTATGGAACAATTAAGAATAATCCAGCAATTTATTGTTTAGACTAAATAATTCCTATATGATAAAACTGTAATGAAAGGCAACAACAACAAATAGGAACTTAGTTTGTCTGTTTACATTAATGTAATTCTCAGCTTATAATACATATAAATGTAAGCTAAATACAATCAAAACTAGCAAGGCAATAAGATAAGAAGTATACCCTCTATCAGTAAATTATGATTATGTTGAGGTAAAACATAGATTGATATGTTATGCAGTGATTTGTTTGAACAGCATGTCTGACCTGTGTGCAGCTGAACGGAGCTCCGTGTGCAGCAGGATGATTATGTCACAGCAACTCTGGAGGCGTTCAGTATAGAATATCGCTGTATGGCAAAGGGGTGTAGAGGAGACTTCAGGAAATGAATTCAAGGAGTACTTACACAGCGTGTAAGATGTAACTGAGGCTAAAGTACAAAAAACGTTAATAGCTCTAACAGAACATACCAGCTTGTCTCAACATCAAGCAACAAGAGGAAGGTTTGCCTGCAATTTATAGTGACTCACTAAGTAAGCCAACCTCCTCTTAAAGGTGTATAACAGATGTGACACACATTTAGATCTCTTCCAACAATCAAAATTCCAGTCCTAATCTCTAAAATCTTGATGTTAGCCTTTTTTTTATGAATTGGGCTTGTTTGGTGTTGGGGATATAAATGCATGCTAAAGTTACTTGCGTATTAAATAGATGTCCCGTGAGTATAAGGATCAATCCTTCTGAGTCTTCATACTTATTTGTTAGGTGGAATTGGACGTTTTTGTGAAAAATAATTCCCACACCTAGAACTTTCTTAGTGGGGTGGGACTGAAAGAATCCTACCGGGTATTCCTGGGAGGAAAATTTGGTGGGATTTTTTTTTGTGCAGTGAGTCTCCTGGATGAAAATCACATCACCTTTTAGTTTGCGAAAGTGATTTAGGGCGATTGACCTCTTAGTTGGTGAGTTAAGGCCTCTGCAGTTTTGAGTTAAAGGGACAGTCTACACCAGAATTGTTATTGTTTTAAAAGATAGATAATCCTTTTATTACCCATATCCCAGTTTTGCATAACTAACACAGTTATAATTATATACTTTTAACCTCTGTGATTATCTTGTATCTAAGCCTCTGCAAACTGCCCCTTTTTCAGTTCTTCAGTGCTTGCTCCCAGATAACTTCTCGTGCACGAGCACAGTGTTATCTATATGAAATACGTGAACTAACACCCTCTAGTGGTGAAAAACTGTTAAAATGCAATCTGAAAGAGGTGGGCTTCAAGGTCTAAGAAATTAGCATATGAACCTCCTAGGTTAAGCTTTCAACTAAGAATACCAAGACAACAAAGCAAAATTGGTGATAAAAGTAAATTGGAAAATTGTTTAAAATTACATGCTCTATCTGAATCATGAAAGTTTATTTTGGCCTAGACTGTCCCTTTAACAATTTTAGTTGACTTAGAGCCCTCACTTGTATAAGGTGGTTGGGCTATGCTTTATAAAAGAGAGTACTAGGTGATATGAGTTCTCATCTTCTGAATTCAATATATCTGTAAAGACAGTTGAGACTTGTATAAAGTGGAAATAGGCCTGATGCAATTGATACCAACAATTTATAATACTATTTACTTGAAAACAGATTAACTTAAACATAACAATATAACACAAAACAAACATAATACATATTGTTCTAGCCAGACAACAGTGTATCTTGGCTAATGGGGGTTAAGTAATAACTAAATTACTGAGTAAGTATAACTATAGGGGATGAAGCTTAAGGTGTAATGGGTATGCATGGTATTGTGATCTCTATGTAATTATAAAAAGGTTTGTATTGGGTAATTTCAAGGTATTAAAGTCACGTGAGCAGTTATTTCCTATGTATTATGAGAATTTATTCTAGAATGGATAGTGAACTCTCTCTTGGGAGTTTCAACCTCTGGGATTTAGGCCACTTTTGTATGTTGAAAGATTCAAGTTGCTTCAAGTTCTCTTGTTACAGAAGAAGCGAGAGTAAGAGGGTTTCTTTGTCGCTTTCTATTAATTTTATGCCAATGTGATCGTTGACACTAATCAGGTTCAGTTTGTTTGTTCCCAGTTGGTAGGTCTTTACAATGCAGATTTGGCAGAGGAGGAGTTGGGATCTCTAATATTCTGCAGAACTCATCCAGCTCCTCAGTGGATTTGTATGTGACGGTCTTGTTATCTTTATTTACTTTTATGCAAAATAGGAATCCCCATCGATACGGGAATTTTTGTTCGCGTAAATGTTCTGTTAGGAACCGTGCTTCTTTTATATTGGCTAGGGTCATTGTGCTTGAATCAGCATAATTTGCTTACAAAGAGAGAAGAGCTTTACCAGGAACGAACAACAGCTCATTAGCTTTATCTATCTTGTAAAGCACGGCTATTCACCCGTAAGGGTCTCAAGGCGCTGAGGGTTGCAGTTCAGTCGAAGAGCCAGGTCTTGAGGTCCTTTCTGAACTTAGTTAGGGTGGTAGCTTAGCTAGTTTTATGGCAATGTACCACCAAGGAGCAGCCTCTTTTAGACCAGTGTTCTTTTCACAGAGGGAAACTTTCCTGTAGTATATCAGTCTGATCCCGCCATATAAAGTCAGTCCAGCCCCAAAATACCAGGCAATTCTCCTCTGAACAAGGAACATGATAACCCCAGACAATCGTTTCGGCCTCCTATGGGCCTCGTCAGTGAGGTGCAGCCACATTCCTCTAAGCACACTGGGCAAGGAGTCCACGTCTGGTTTCCCCCATCTCCCTAGGGTCATATTAATTTGCATACAAAGAGCGAAGCTCTCTACCAGTAATGAACAACAGCTCATTAGCTAGTTCTATAGCAATTTACCACCAAGGAGCAGCCTCCTTTAGACCAGTGTGCTTTTCACAGAAGAAAACTTTCCTTTAGTATATCAGTCTGATCCTGCCAAGTAAGGTCAGTCCAGCCCTGAAATACCAGGCAATTCTCCTCTGAACAAGGAACATGACAACCCCAGATGATCGTTTTGGGCCTCCTATAGGCCTCGTCAGTGAGGTGCAGCCACATTCCTCTAAGCACACTGGGCAAGGAGTCCACGTCTGGTTTCCCCCATAACCCATAGGGAGACCTCCCTAGGGTCATATTATTTGCATACAAAGAGAGAAGCGATCTACCAGGAATGAACAACAGCTCATTAGTTAGTTCAATGGCGATTTACCACCAAGGAGCAGCCTCTTTTAGACCAGTGTGCTTTTCACAGAGGAAAACTTTTTGCTGTAGTATATCAGTCTGATACCACCAAGTAAGGTCAGTCCAGCCCCGAAATACCAGGCAATTCTCATCTGAACAAGGAACATGACAACCCCAGATGATCGTTTAAATCAGCATAAACTTGCAATGGTTTCCCTTCTAAGAGAATTGGTGAAACTTTCCTTGCTGCTTGTGACACAAGTTCTTTCTCCTGATATTTATGAAATTTGAGGATTATGTCTTGTGGGGGCTCAGATTCTCGTGGTTTGGGCCTAAGGGCTCATGTGCGCTCTGTCCAGTTGGTATGGAGGTGAGGCGGCATCTTTCGTAAGAAACTAGAAGAGCCCATGTAAATATTGTGGGATGAGTTCCCCTTTGACACTCTCAGGGATAAACCTAATTCTCAAATTTTCCCTTCTTCCCCTAATATCTAGGTCCTCCAATTGGCTTTTAAGTTGTTGTATTTGCACTTCTTGGGTTGAAAGACATCTGGAGTGACCTTCTATTGTATTGGTGTTATCGTTCGCTTGTTCTTCAATCTATTCTATCCTCTCTCTCCGAAGTCTACTATATCTTTTTTTACCTCAGCTAGGCCATCCCTAAGAATTTTGCCCACTTGCTGCAATAAGGTGTTAAAGTCTTCTTTAGTAGGTAGTGAGTCAATATCAGCTTTGGTCAAAGGGACATATTTTTCTATATTGGTATCTGTGGTATTCAAGATAGGTGGAATATCTTCCTGTTCTAGCTCTATTTCTGAACTGTGTGAAGTACTCAAGGCTCTGAAGTATGTGTTTAGTTTAGTTTCTGTAGTTGTGCTTGTCTTCAGCATCTTATCCACTCTAGGTTGCCTCCTTGCCGCCATTGTGGCGTATGTGCCTGTTTCTAAGCACTGTGTAGCCAGGAGAGAGAATAGGAGCACCAATAATCTTTCCTAGACCAGTGCCTTCTTTAGTTGGTGCGATTGTGCAGTTTGTTTCCCCTCTCTGGTAATAGGGTTGTAATGCCCTGTATCTGAATGTCCCTTCTCTGTTCAATGCTTTATGACGCAGTGTGATTTCTAGTAGGTCTGTATTTGTTATAGGGTCTGTGCACCTAGCCAGGTATACCATAAACTTCCATAGATGATATCCTTTGTATAATGTGGCCCTTTGTGTGTATTTCACTGCCTTAGGTACAGTAGTGACTTTTTGTCCCCGGATCCATTTACTCTGGATCCGTGCCTGCAGCGTGTGTGCTTATGAAGAGGTTACCTTTTTAAGTTTGTTAGATGGGCGTTTTACATGCCGTTATTAGAGTCCTCAGCTAAACTTGTAACTGAGGGTGATGCTAAAATAATATGAAATAATAACTATTTATTGTAAACTTATACTAAACAAAGCAGTTATTATACATTCAGCAGTGCTTATCTTCACTTAGTAGCATACCATGGTACAAAAGTATGCTACTAAGTGATAATCTATCCTCTTCCTGGATAGGGTTATTATTATTATCGGTTATTTGTAGAGCGCCAACAGATTCCGCAGCGCTAATTTGGAGTGAATTAGGGTACAATGTATAAAGAGAGGTGCTAAAAGCACTAGGGGTTAAAATCTAGAGAGTATACACTCATGTCACAGTGAAATCTACAATCATGAGAATACATGTGCTTGGTATACCTTTTAAACTATCAATTTTATAACACTGTAACCTGCAAAGTATGAGCTTGTAACTGCACATTTATATTTCTGTTGAAACATATATTTTTTTAAGAAAGTTATTCGATCAAATTCATTTTTGAGTTTTATTTTTTTGATTTTATGTTATAAATTGTGAATAGTGTTAATATCATACTTAGGGGCATATTTATCAAAGCGTCAACTGAAAATACGCTTGAATTCCGCTTCGTATTTGTCACGAGATTGATTCGCCATAATTATCAAAGCGTCAAGATTGTCAAATGTTGAAATTTTTGACGCAGATCGATGCTTGCGTCATTACAGATGTTTCGAATTCAGATTTGACTCTATTTGACCTTTTTCCAAATTTATCAAACATTTAACAGGTACTCTCGCGTGTATTCCGATGCAGCATACCTAGTTTTCAATCCGCCACTAGTGATGTCACGAACAGTTCGCCGGAGAACAGTTCCCGGCGATCTTAGCTTGGTCGCGTTCACCGCGGCGGGCGAACATATGCCATGTTCGATCCGCCCCCTATTCGTCATCATTGAGTAAACTTTGACCCTGTATCTCACAGTCTGCAGACACATTTCAGCCAATCAGCAGCAGACACTCCCTCCCAGACCCTCCCAGCTCCTGGGCAGCAGCAATTTTAGATTCATTCTGATCCTGCATTCTTAGTGAGAGGAGTGATAGTGCTGCTGCTGCTGATGATTTTATAGGGAAATTGATAGCTAGGCTAGTGTATTCCGTGTCCACTACAGTCCTGAAGGACTCATCTGATCTCTGCTGTAAGGACAGCACCCCAAAAAGCCCTTTTTAGGGCTAGAACTTCAGTCGTTTTTTTTTTTTTTTTTGTAATCTAATTGCATTTGCCTGCCTCTCAGCCTGTGTGTGAGGCTAACAGCATATACTGTGCCTACTTGCTCACTGCCACCACTCATATCTGGTGTAACATTAGTGTAAATTAAAAAAAAAAAAACTTTTACATCAGTTTGCTAGTGTAATCTAATTTCAGTTGCCAGCAGGCCTGTGTATCAGGCTCACAGCATATACTGTGCCTAATTGCTCTGTGCCACCACTCATATCTGGTGTAACATTAGTGTAATTTTTTTTTTTTAAAAAAACTTTTACATCAGTCTGCTAGTGTAATCTAATTTCAGTTGCCACGCCAGCCTGCCACTGCCAGCCTCAGTGCCACCACTCATATCTGGTGTAACATTAGTGTAAATTTTTTTACAAAAAAACTTTTACATCAGTCTGCTAGTGTAATCTAATGTCAGTTGCCAGGCCAGCCTGCCACTGACAGCCTCAGTGCCACCACTCATATCTGTTGTAACATTAGTGTATTTAAAAACAAACAAACAAAAAAAAAAACTATTAAATCAGTCTGCTAGTGTTATTTAATTTTAGTTGCCAGGCCAGCCTCTCACTAGTGCCAGCATATACTGTGCCTACTTCCATCCTCAGTGCCACCACTCAGATCTGTTGTAACATTAGTGTAATTTTTTTTAAAAACACTTTTACATCAGTCTGCTAGTGTTATTTAATTTTAGTTGCCAGGCCAGCCTGCCACTAGTGCCAGGCTGTGTGTCAGACTCACAGCATATACTGTGCCTACTTCCTCAGTGCCACCACTCATATCTGTTGTAACATTAGTGTAATTTTTAAAAAAAAAACTTTTACATCAGTCTGCTAATGTTATTTAATTGCAGTTGCCTGCCTGCCAGCGTGTATGCCAGGCCCACTTGCCAACTAGTACCACGAATCATATTTGTTAAAACAGTAGTGTAAATATTTTTTTTTTTTAAATTTGACTGAAACATCAGTCTGCTAGTGTAATCTAATTGAAGTTGCCTGTCTGCCAGCGTGTGTGCCAGGCCCACTTGTCAAGTTAGTGCCACCACTCATATATTTGTTGTAACAGTAGTGTAAATATTTTAAAAAAAAATTGACTGTGAAACATCAGTCAGCTAGTGTAATCTAATTGCAATTGCCTGCCTGCCTGCCAGCGTGTGTGCCAGGGCCACTTGCCAACTAGTGCCACCAATCATATTTGTTATAACAGTAGTGTAAATATAAATATTTAAAAAATAAACTTTTTTGACTGTGAAACATCAGTCTGCTAGTGTAATCTAATTGCAGTTGCCTGCCTGCCTGCCAGCGTGTGTGCCAGGCCCACTTGCCAAGTTAGTGCCACCACTCATATTTGTTGTAACAGTAGTGTAAATATTTAAAAAAAAAAACTTTTTTGACTGTGAAACATCAGTCTGCTAGTGTAATCTAATTGAAGTTGCCTGCCTGCTAGAGTGTGTGCCAGGCCCACTTGCCAAGTTAGTGGCACCACTCATATTTGTTGTAACAGTAGTTTAAATATTTAAAAAATAAACATTTTTGTCTGCTTTTTTGTGTCAGGCTCACAGCGTATACTTTGCCCAGTGCCACCACTCATATCTTGTTTAATAGTAGTGTAAGTGTACATTAAAAAAAAGAAACTTTTTGGATTGTGAAACATCAGTCTGCTTTTTTGTGTCAGACTCACAGTGTATACTGTGCCCACTTGCCCAGTGCCACCACTCATATCTTGTTTAATAGTAGTGTAAGTGTACATTTAAAAAAAATAACCTTTTTGGATTGTGAAACATCAGTCTGCTTTTTTGTGTCAGGCTCACAGCGTATACTGTGCCCACTTGCCCAGTGGCACCACTCATATTTTGTTTAATAGTAGTGTAAGTCTACATTTAAAAAAAAAATAACAGGCAGAGGCAGGCCACCCCGCAGGTGCCGTCGTGGTCGTGGTGCTGTGATTCCCTTTGACCCTACAATAATGCACAGTGTTCAGAGGCCACGTGCCATGAATGCGAAAAGTTCTGAGGAGGACCTAGTTGACTGGCTAACACAGGACAGCCAATCTTCTACAGCTTCCGCTCGGAAACTTGACGCACCATCAACCACCAGCTTAGCTTCGGGCACCTCTCAAGTGACCAGTGCCACTCGCCGCCTGCCACCACCACCAACACTAGCACCACAGCCGCTTCACTTGATCTGTCAGAGGAGTTATTGACACATCAGTTGGAAGAAATGAGTGATGCGCAACCATCATTGACAGAGGATGTAGAAAACAGTGATATGTCTCAGTCAGGCAGCATTACAGACATGGACGTACGGTGTGATGATGATGGTGATGTTGTACCCACTGCTGCTTCCTTTGTTGATTTGTCAGATACAAGTGAAGCGGTTGATGATTATACGTCCGTGGATGTGGGTGCCCGCTAGAAGAGAAGAAGAGGGGGGAAGTTCAGATGGGGAGACAGAGAGGAGGAGGAGGATATGAGTTGGAAGCAGGGGGAGGTCGTCGCAAGGAGCTAGTGGCACAGTCAGACAGCATGCATCGGCACCCAAGGTCAGCCAGACAGCACGCCAATCAATGCATGCTGTTGCTACCACCAGAATGCCGTCATCGCAGAGCTCAGCAGTGTGGCATTTTTTTTGTGTGTCTGCCTCTGACAACAGCGATGCCATTTGCAACCTGTGCCAAAAGAAACTGAGTCGTGGGATGTCCAACACCCACCTAGGTACAACTGCTTTGCGAAGGCACATGGTCTCACATCACAAACGCAAATGGGATGAACACATGAGTAGAAGCAGCACACAAACTCAAAGCCGCCATCCTCCTCCTGGTCCAGCATCTTCAGCCATGTCAACCACTGCTGTACTCCTTGCCCCCTCTCAAAAAATCCGCCACTCAGTCTCTCTTACGTAGCAGTTCCTGGTCATCTGCCCACAGTCAGGTGTCTGTCAAGGACATGTTTGAGTGTAAGAAGCCAATTTCCCAAAGTCACCCCCTTGCCCTGACAGCTGGCTTGTCTGAACTCTTAGTCTGTCAGCTTTTACCATACAAGCTGGTGGAGTCTGAGGCATTCAAAAAATTTGTATCTATTGGGGCAACACAGTGGAAGGTAGACGGCCGAAATTTCTTTTCACAAAAGGCAATCCCCAACCTGTACTCGATTGTGCAAAAGGAAGTAATGGCATGTCTGGCACACAGCGTTGGGGCAAGGGTCCATCTGACCACTGATAGCTGGTCTGCAAAGCATGGTCAGGGCAGGTATATCACCTACACTGCGCATTGGGTAAACCTGCTGACGGCTGACAAACATGGAATGCGTGGCTCTGCAGAGGAGTTGGTGACACCGCCACGACTTGCAGGCAGGCCTGCTGCTACCTCCTCTACTCCTCCTACTGCATCCTCTACCATAACCTCTTCCTCGGCTGAGTCCTCTTCTGCTGCTGCGTCTTGCTCCACATCAATGGTACTATGCTGCGTCCAGCTCCCCAGGTACTATTCAACATCCTGGATACGGCAGTGTCATGCCGCATTGGGGTTGACTTGCCTGAAAGCCGAGAGTCACACCGCACCAGCACTCCTGTCCGCCCTGAACGCACAGGTGGATCAGTGGCTGACTCCGCACCAACTGGAGATTGGCAAAGTTGTTTCTGACAATGGAAGTAATTTGGTGGCGGCATTGAAATTGGGCAAGTTGACACATGTGCCGTGCATGGCACATGTGTGTAATCTGATTGTACAATGCTTTGTGCATAAGTACCCAGGCTTACAGGACTTCCTGAAGCAGGCCAGGAAGGTGTGTGGCCATTTCAGGAGTTCCTACATGGCCATGGCGCACTTGTCAGATATCCAGTAGCGAAACAACCTGCCAGTGAGGCGCTTGATTTGTGACAGCCCGACACGTTGGAATTCAACACTCCTAATGTTCGACCGCCTGCTCCAACAAGAAAAAGCTGTTAACAAGTATTTGTATGACCGGGGTGCTAGGACAGCCTCTGGGGAGCTGGGGATTGTTTTGCCACATTACTGGACACTCATGCGCAATGCCTGTAGGCTCAAGCGTCCTTTTGAGGAGGTGACAAACGTAGTCAGTCATACTGAAGGCACCGTCAGCGACATCTTACCATTTGTTTTCTTCCTGGAGCGTGCCCTGCGAAGAGTGCTGGATCAGGCTGTAGATGAGCGTGAAGAGGAAGAGGATGAGTTGTGGTCTCCATCACCACCACAAACAGCCTTATCAGCATTGCTTGCTGGACCAGCGACAACGCAGGAAAAGAATTGTGAGGAAGAGGAGTCAGAGGAGGAATGTGGCTTTGAGGAGGAGGAGGAGGAAGACCAAGCACAACAGGCATCCCAGGGTGCTCATTGTTGTCACCTATCTGGTACCTGTGGTGTTGTACGTGGCTGGGGGGAAAAAGATACCTTCAGTGAGGACAAGGAACAGGACATGAGTAGCTCGGCATCCAACCTTCTGCAAATGAGGTCTTTCATGCTGTCATGCCTGTTGAGGGACACTCGTATAAAAAAGCTGAAGGAGAACGAACTGTACTGGGTGTCCACGCTACTAGACCCCCGGTATAATCATAAAGTGACTGAGATGTTACCGAATTCCCGCAAGTCAAAAAGGATGGAGCAGTTCAAAAATAAATTTAAAAGTATGCTTTACTCAGCGTATAAGGGTGATGTCACAGCACAACGGGAAACTAACAGGGTTAGAGATGAAAGTAATGCTCCTCCTCCCACAACCACGCCGGCAAGGACAGGACGCTTTCCAGACCTGTTGTTAAAGGAGGACATGCGGACCTTTTTAACTCCTATGCATCGCCATAGCCCTTCGGGATCCAGCCTCAGAGAACGACTCAACCGACAGGTAGCAGACTACCTCACATTAACTGCGGATCTCGACACTCTGAGGAGCGATGGACCCCTTGACTACTACTGGGTGTGCCGGCTTCACCTGTGGCCTGAGCTATCCCAATTTGCACTCAAACTTCTGGCCTGCCCCGCTTCAAGGGTCCTGTCAGAAAGGAGGTATTGTCACTGAGAAGAGAAGTCGCCTAGGTCAAAAAAGTCTTGATTATCTCACCTTTATTAAAATAAATGAGGGATGGATCCCGAAGGGACTGACATTGGGCGATACATTCGAGTAAAAAAGGCCTGATGAGATGAGCTGCCTTGGGCTAAAATAGGTACACACACTGCTGTATTTTATCTTCGAATGCCGGATGACTTGCGTGACTTATCCACCAACAACTAGGGTTCAAGCCGCAATGTTTTAGGGCACATTGTAACTGTCAAACAAACATCAATTTTTCTGGCCACTGCTACAGCAGCGGTTGCAACAATACCTAATTTTTCAGGCATGTATACATGCCTAATTTTTCTGGCCTCTGGTGCTGTACTGTGGCTTCAAAACCCAAACCAAAAAAAAGGCACATAACAGGGATTAAACTGCTAAGAATAGTACTACTTAACACACCACTCATATCTGGTGGCACAGTAGATTGCTCCAAATTTTAAGTAGGAGGACCGACCAAGCATCTTTTTCCATCTCCCGGTTCCTAAAACTTATCTCCGGGTTCCTAAAAACGATGCCATACCTGTACTCGATTGTGCAAAAGGAAGTCATGGCATATGGGATCTTTCATGCTATTGTGCCTGTTGAGGGTCGGGGACCCTAGTATAAAAGTCTGAAGGAGAATGACCTGTACTGGGTGTCCAAGCATCTTTTTCCATCTCCCGGTTCCTAAAAAATATCTCCGGTTTCCTAAAATCTATGCCATACCTGTACTCGATTGTGCAAAAGGAAGTCATGGCATATGGGGTCTTTCATGCTGTCGTGCCTGTTGAAGGTCGGGGACCCTCTTATAAAAAGGCTGAAGGAGAATGACCTGTACTGCGTGTCCAAGCATCTTTTTCCATCTCCCAGTTCCTAAAAATTATCTCCGGGTTCCTAAAATCGATGCCATACCTGTACTCGATTGTGCAAAAGGAAGTCATGGCATATGGGGTCTTTCATGCTGTCGTGCCTGTTGAGGGTCGGGGACCCTCGTATAAAATGGCTGAAGGAGAATAACCTGTACTGGGTGTCCAAGCATCTTTTTCCATCTCCCGGTTCCTAAAAATTATCTCCGGGTTCCTAAAATCGATGCCATACCTGTACTCGATTGTGCAAAAGGAAGTCATGGCATATGGGGTCTTTCATGCTGTCGTGCATGTTGAGGGTCGGGGACCCTTGTATAAAAAGGCTGAAGGAAAATGACCTGTACTGGGTGTCCAAGCATCTTTTTCCATCTCCCGGTTCCTAAAAATTATCTCCGGGTTCCTAAAATCGATGCCATACTTGTACTCGATTGTGCAAAAGGAAGTCATGGCATATGGGGTCTTTCATGCTGTCGTGCCTGTTGAGGGTCGGGACCCTCGTATAAAATGGCTGAAGGAGAATGACCTGTACTGGGTGTCCAAGCATCTTTTTCCATCACCCAGTTCCTAAAATCCATGCCATATACACGTCCCCTGATAGGGGACACCGCAGTGGAAGGTACCCGGCCACAATTTCTTTGCACAAAAGGCTATCCCGGAGCCCAAACTGTACTTGATTGTGCAAAAGGAAGTAACCTTACCATGGGTCTCAGACCGCACGTCTTTGTAATTCTCTGTCTGGGAAATTATATATCTATCAAATCTATCTATTTATCTATCAAATCTATCTAACTATCAATCATATCTATCAAATGTATATTGCATCTATTGATCTATGTAATTCGTATCTATCAAATGTATAGTGCATCTATTGATCTATGCAATTCGTATCTATCAAATGTATATTGCATCTATTGATCTATGTAATTCGTATCTATCAAATGTATAGTGCATCTATTGATCTATGTAATTTGTATCTATCAAATGTATATTGCATCTATTGATCTATGTAATTCGTATCTATCAAATGTATATTGCATCTATTAATCTATGTAATTCGTATCTATCAAATGTATATTGCATCTATTGATCTATGCAATTCGTATCTATCAAATGTATATTGCATCTATTGATCTATGTAATTCGTATCTATCAAATGTATAGTGCATCTATTGATCTATGTAATTTGTATCTATCAAATGTATATTGCATCTATTGATCTATGCAATTCGTATCTATCAAATGTATATTGCATCTATTGATCTATGTAATTCGAACTATCAAATGTATATTGCATCGTTTGATCTATGTAATTCGTATCTATCAAATGTATATTGCATCTATTGATCTATGTATTTCTTATCTATCATATGTATATTGCATCTATTGATCTATGTAATTCGTATCTATCAAATGTATATTGCATCTATTTATCTATGTAATTTGTATCTATCCAATGTATATTGCATCTATTGATCTATGTAATCTATGTATCTATCTATCAAATCTATCTATCTCGTGGCCGGACTGTTATGTGACAGCCACTTGTGTTTCGGCCAAATTTGAAATAGGTGGATCGACCAAGCATCTTTTTCCATCTCCCGGTTCCTAAAATCCATGCCATATACACCTCCCCTGATAGGGGGAGTAACAGGTATTAAACTGCTAAGAATAGTATTACTTAACACACCACTCATATCTGGTGGCACAATAGATTGCACGCGCAGTGCCCCAAATTTGAAACAGGATGACCGACCAAGCATCTTTTTCCATCTCCCGGTTCCGAAAATCCATGCCCCTGTCGGCGCAACTGCCTCTGGGAACCTTACCATGGGTCCCAGCCAGCACGTCTTGTAATTCTCTGTCAGGGAAATTATATATCTATCAAATCTATCTATCTATTGATGTAAATCGTATCTATCAAATGTATAATGCATCTATTGATCTATGTAATTTGTATCCATCAAATGTATATTGCATCTATCGATCTATGTAATTTGTATCTATCAAATGTATATTTCATCTATTGATCTATGTAATTCGTATCTATCAAATGTATATTGCATCTATTGATCTATGTAATTCGTATCTATCAAATGTATATTGCATCTATTGTTGATCTATGTAATTTGTATCTATCAAATGTTTATTGCATCTTTTGATAAATGTAATTTGTATCTATCAAATGTATATTGCATCTATTGATCTATGTAATTCGTATCTATCAAAATGATATTGCATCTATTGATCTATGTAATTTGTACCTATCAAATGTATATTGCCTCTATTGATCTATGTAATTCGTATCTATCAAATGTATATTGCAGCTTTTGATCTATGTAATTCATATCTATCAAATGTATATTGCATCTTTTGATCTATGTAATTCGTATCTATCAAATGTATATTGCATCTATTGATCTATGTAATTCGTATCTATCAAATGTATATTGCATCTATTGATCTATGTAATTCGTATCTATCAAATGTAAATTGCATCTATTGATCTATGTAATTTGTATCTATCAAATGTATATTGCATCTATTGATCTATGTAATTCGTATCTATCAAATGTATATTGCATCTATTGATCTATGTAATCTATGTATCTATCTATCAAATCTATCTCATGGTTGTGCAAATGGACTGTTTGCGGTTGTTTGCAGTGCCTTACACGGGGAGTTTGGTCTGTCACTGTGAAGCGGGCGTAACCCTTACACTACCTGATCGATACAACATCATACCTGATGTTTTAAAGCACGTTATTCCAAACAATTTAGGAATGTTAGGTGATTTAGGCCCTTTATGGCTTAAAACCAGACTCTGCATCAACTATGTAATTTTCCGTGGGAGTTTTGCCATGGATCCCCCTCCGGCATGCCACAGTCCAGGTGTTAGTCCCCTTGAAACAACTTTTCCATCACTATTGTGGCCAGAAAGAGTCCCTGTGGGTTTTAAAGTTCGCCTGCCTATTGAAGTCAATAGCGGTTCGCCCGGTTCGCCAGTTCACGAACAGTAGCGGTAGTTCGAGTCCGCCGAACATCACTATCTGCCACCCTTAAAGCAGTGGATGCCATAGAAATCAATGGGAGTCTGAAAACACAGAAAGCTCATGTTCGATGCTGCAAGAGAATAAAGTATATTACATAATAAAAGTAAATTAGAAACGCTATTAAAATTGTATACCTTTTCTAAATCAAACAATATTATTGCTCTACATTTGGTGCACTAGTAGATATAGGGATAAAAATTAAAAATACATTACTACTTATGGATTATGTTACAAATTTGTCTCTCTTTACAAAGCAAGGGGACAATATTATTTCTACAAATATTTTGAAAAGTTTTGCCCCGACTTTTCGCACTTACAGATATAGAGTTAAAAATTAAATAAATACACAACATAATATAGCTAACTTCCTTTTTATTTTTTGTGAAAAATCTATGTGCACCTTGTTTAAGCCATGTAATGCAAGTCCCACTCTCCACTTCACACTAATATTGACTCAACACTTTTCGCACCAATTATGACGCAAACTCCTAAACAACCCACACACTAGTGAATTTTTCAACCACTTTTGATTGGAATATGCATAATCACATAATTTATTAAATGAGCCAATCTGATTCAAACATATATTTTAAACTATCACTAACGAATCTAATTGCTATATGTGAATTTAGAATTAACGATAAACATTGATGCTTACATTAGGAACACAGTTTAATATTTTAGACAAGGATTTTAAAATTCGAATTGATATTTAATTCAATATAATCCTAAACTGATAGCTCAAAGGGATAGCCACCTAACATTAAACTGTCATGATTCAGATACAGCAGACATTTAAATCACCTCTTTACTGTCATGCTATTTTCAGTGAATTTCTTCCTTCCCTTGAATTTCTTTTTCAGTAAGAAATGTCATCTTATATGCCAGCCTATTTTATAACCCCTGTGTTATAAAATGTCAAAAAGTAAAAAAAAAAATATGTTAGGCATTTTTTACTTTTTTTAAAATTTTTACATTTTGACTTTTTTACTGTTTAGCATATACGCTATATCCCACTAGTTCTTAGGGCACTTAGGAGAGATGACCAATTACTCTGAGGCTAACCATGGACACACACAAGGGGCTCATATGGGACACATATCAGAGCGGCGCTACAGTGCCTGGTCTGTTTACTGCTTAAAAACTCCGGGTCTCAGTACCGCCCATCTAATGACGTATAGGCTATGCTAATTAGCCATGCGGTTAGGATTCTTCATTTGCGCGTTGCTGGGCTGAGCCGCACCTGGTTGTTGTTTAACTGTATCGCACATGAGGGGCATGTATCTCAGGTAACACAGAGATACTTTATGATCCACTAGATTAGACTGTGACACACTATCTAGATTCGATATGCTCAATCTCTACCACATGAACCACTGGCACTATAGAACACTGGCTTAACGGGACATGACATATGTTTGTGTAACATGCCCAGGGGACCTGCTACATAGTCTCTCAGTATTGATCATGGTTAATAACGCAATAATCATGATACATCGTACACTGACATTAACCCCCAGAGGATTCATTTGAGTAAACTATAGGGGCACACAGATATCACTTGTAGCAGACATGTTTGAACACTCTGGTCTCTAAGTCTTAAAATGTATAAACGGATTTGCTGTTTGTCAAGATTTATGGGTCATGTGAATTTTCTTTCAGCTATGCAATATGTTTTAGAACTGTATATAAGGTTTGATATAATGAAGCTGATACATGTGATTCCCTATGTGTATATATGATATTGTGTAGCAGTGTATTACTAATCAGTGATTGTTACACTACAAGTTAATATACTGAAACTATGCCATTACCCACCTATTGTTATATGCCTATAATCTCCCATATCTACACCCTGGAGTGTGTGTGTGTGTGTGTGTGCATATAGAGGTGTGTGCATATATAGACATATGTTTACACACATATATGGATTTAACAATATTCAACTATGAGGTATTGCAAGATGTTTGCTTATGCAGTTTTTTGTTTTTTTTGATAGTTTTGTTTTTCTGGTATTTGGTGGTATGGTCATTAGGCCTTGTTTATGTGTCACCATGGTGATTGTGATTTTTGGCGCAATTTTGATGTTGGTGATGGGTGGGGCTAGTGCTATATATTGCACATTTTGTTCACTTGTATTGTTACCTGGTTTGAGGAAGGGGTCTGTGAACCCCGAAACGTTACCATAATAAAGATATAAAGGTTTTTAAACCAAATCCAGCGAGTGCAGTCCCTTATTGGATATAGACTATATATATATATATATATATATATAATCAATTAACCAGTGGCCCAGCACTCCAACCTAGGCGGTGTGTTGCAGACCTGGGTGCAATCCTCAAAAAACTTGTATAGATTTGTGTAAAGAAGGGCACTCTCAGGATTTTTAATTAGACTGTGAATATATTTATTCTGACAGTATTAAAATGTCATTTGTAGATGATCATTGTCAACGTTTTGGCTCCTATATGAGCCTTCTTCAAGACAAAATGTATCATTAGTCGGCTGTAGAGACGTACTCCCAGACAAGAAAATAAGCACGTATTTGCAAAGATATATGTACAAATTCTAGCATTAATAAGCATTTATAAAAAAAACAAAACATGAGATAAAAGCATATAATGACTTCTAGAGTAATACAAATACACATTAATTTATGTGAAAGTATCATATAACAAATAAATATAACAATAACTTTCTATGAGATATTGTTTGTTGAGGTATAACTCTATCTATTTCTTGGACATTAACAGATGAAAAATAAAAGATTAGCTTTAGAGAAATGTGCTTGTTCATGGACAGTAATGAAATGGTATAAATAAAGTTGTGAAACTTTCTCTCTCTCCCCCCTCTCTTTTGCTCTCTCTCTCTCTCTCTCTCTCTCTCCCCCTCTCTTTTGCGCTCTCTCCCCCTCGCTTTTGCTCTCTCTCCCCCTCTCTTTTGCGCTCTCTCTCTCTCCCATCTCTTTTGCGCTCTCTCTCTCCCCCATCCATTTTGTGCTCTCCCCCCCCTCTCTTTTGCGCTCTCTCTCCCCCCTCTCTTTTGCGCTCTCTCTCTTC
The DNA here is from genome assembly GCF_027579735.1 of Bombina bombina. Classification (NCBI taxonomy): domain Eukaryota; kingdom Metazoa; phylum Chordata; class Amphibia; order Anura; family Bombinatoridae; genus Bombina; species Bombina bombina. The sequence continues at coordinate 865,192,748 of NC_069499.1, read as the reverse complement.
CCCTCTCTTTTGTGCTCGCTCCCCTCTCTTTTGCGCTCTCTCTCCCCACTCTTTTGCGCTCTCTCTCCCCCTCTCTATTGGGCTCTCTCTCCCCCCTCTCTTTTGCGCTCTCTCTCCCCTCTCTCTTCTGCGCTCTTCCCCCTCTCTTTTGTGCTCTCTTTCTCCCCCCTCTTTTGTGCTCTCTCCCCCCCCCTCTCTTTTGCGCTCTCTCTCCCCCTCTCTTTTGCTCTTTCTCCCCCTCTCTTTTGCACTCTCTCTCCCCCCTCTCTTTTGCTCTCTCTCCCCCTCTCTTTCGTTCTCTATCTCCACCCTCTCTTTTGCTCTCTCTCTCTCCCCCCTCTCTTTTGCTCTCTCTCCCCCTCGCTTGCTCTCTCTCCCCCCTCTCTTGCTCTCTCTCCCCCTCTCTTTTGCTTTCTTTCTCCCCTCTCTCTTTTGCTTTCTCTCTCCCCCCTCTCTTTTGCGCTTTCTCCCCCTCTCTTTTGTGCTCTCTCCCCCCTCTCTTTTGTGCTCTCTCTCTCTCCCCCTCTCTTTTGCGCTCTCTCTCTCCCCCTCTTTTGCGTTCTCTCTCTCCCCCTCTCTTTTGCATTCTCTCCTCCCCTTTCTTTTGCGCTCTCTCTTTTGCTCTCTCTCTCCCCCTCTCTCTCCCCCCTCTCTCTCCCCTCTCTCTTTCCCTCCTCTCTCTCTCCCTTCTCTCTATCTCTCTCCCCTCTATCACGCGACCGTGCCCGGCCACGCCCCCTTCGCACACGACCACGCCCCATTTGCGGCTATCCACGTCCGACCATGCCCCCTTCACACCCGGCCATGCCCACTTCTGCCGCAGATCAGACGGCAGCTAGGGACTCAAAGGCCAGGTGTGTTTGTCCTCATGCTGTCTACTGTGCATGACAGCTTCGGACAAACACACTTGGCCTTTTATATTATAGGATAGTTACATTGTATCTAGCTTAGGGTTTATTTTTATTTTACAGGCAAGTTTGTATTTATTTTAACTAGGTAGAATAGTTAGTAAATAGTTATTAACTATTTTCTAACTACCTAGCTAAAATAAATACAAATTCACCTGTAAAATAAAACCTAACCTGTCTTACACTAACACATAACCTTACACTATAATTAAATAAATTACCTAAATTAAATACAATTACCAAAATTAAAAAACAAATAAACACTAAATTACACAAAATAAAAAAGACATTATCCGATATTTAAACTAAGTACACCTAATCTAATAGCCCTATAAAAATATAAAAAGCCCCCCCAAAATAAAAAAAACCTAGCCTAAACTAAACTACCAATAGCCCTTAAAGGGGCCTTTTGCGGGGCTTTGCCCAAAGAAATCAGCTCTTTTACCTGTAAAAAAAATACAAACACCCCCAACAGTAAAACCCACCACCCACACAATCAATCCCCCAAATAAAATCCTAACTAAAAAAATTAAGCTCCCCATTGCCCTGAAAAGGGCATTTGGATGGGCATTGTGTAAGGGTTTTTTTCCCTGCTTTGTTTGCCATGTGCTGCTGGCAGCCATTTTACTTACCTCTCTTGCTGACTTTGGTGCATACTGTGTGATGCTGCTCATTTCCTGCACTTTCTTTTATGGCCAGACTGGTGTACATCATCTGTGTGATACAGGATGCAGTCTCAGAATTTTGATGTCATCACTTATTATTTAAATGGTCTCTGTTCAGAATGCTTTGCCCTTGCGTTGTCTCAGACCTCTTTGTGAGAGCTCCTGAGTATTACCTGGCTGTCTGATGTCCCTCCTGGTTCCTGATCCCTGGCTTGTTCCTGACTCTGCTGTTCTCCTTGTTCCTAATTCCGGCTTGTCTGATTACTCGCTTTGGCTCCTGACTCAGCTCGTCTGATTATTCGCTTGGCTCCTGACTCGGCTCGTCTGAGTACCAGCTCTGGTTTTAATTCCTGGCTTGTTATTTGACTTGTGAACTTTTTATTATTTTTTGCTATTAATAAAGTTGTGATTATTTTTGCACTTCTCGTCTCAGTCTGATTCCTGGCACCCTGACACATTGCCCTTAAAAGGGCATTTGGCGGGGGGCGTGTCCTGACCACGGCCATGATCAGAAGAAAAATGGAGAGCCACTATAATAATTTGTGATTTATCTTCTCACTAATTTGGAATCGGGTTGCATAACCCTTGAACTCAATTAAGGAGAAGACACGCAACCGGACAATATTTCCATTTTCACATTCCCACTAGCTGGTTTCAATCGGACTAGTGGAAGATGTAGGCCGCTATATCATTACACTCATGTTTATCCCCCCCCACGGTTCCTTCTGCAACCGAGTAAAGTAGTATTAAGCTGCTGTTATTCTCAGCATTTAAACATTAATAGCGAACACCTTTATTCTAATACAAGTAAGGAGCTTTGAACAAATTGTATTTAATTTCCATGGCGACTGACTTCAGAGACCTGATTGTGGCGCTCACAGAATGGGTAGATTCCCATATGGCACTACTCATCTCAGAGATCAGAAGCGCTTCACTTGCTACTAGCATAAAGGATCTTTCAACAACACCACAGACCTGACAGAGGAAGCTGGACAAGCAAGAGAGTTTGAGATGGGCTCATACCACCTCGCAAGAGCAAAGTAAGACTGACGCAAATCCCTCCTCATCACGGAGGTTTCAAGTCTCACACTCTACCAAGCTTGACAACGGCCCCAAATCTGAAGCACACATGCTACTGAAAGACGACTGTCACTCATACCTCAATCTATATTAGATACCGGACTGCCCTGGAGGGGTGACTCCATCAGGTTCTCATCTCCCGGTGAACACAGAACGGCACGATGATACAAAGCAGGTACAAACCTGCATACAAGATGTGGGCTGTATTTCAGTGAAGGAGGATTCAAACATTGTGGCTTGCCAAAAAACTATTATGGAACCTAGTTGGAACTTACTCACATATTACAGACCCGAATTTGGTAAAACAAAGCCTGTTTGCGGATTGGCATTGGCACGCCGTGTGAGTCTGCAGTCAACTTATGTCATGCTTATTCTCTATTCTTTGAACTGTGCCTCGAGTTCTAACACAATTCTAAATAATTGCCCTGAATCAGTCGGGTTTCATTTTTTGGACGTTTGCTGTTTGTTTTATACTAGCATGTTTATTGAAAAGTAGTCATGTACTCTTTGTTTGTGTCTGAATATATGCAGAAGCAGCATAATCTTATTTCGCTATATATTGTTGCTCTGAGGACGCACAGAATTTTGGATTTAAAAGTTTATTTAATAGTTATAGAGTATGTTAAATTTCGAGGACATGTCCTAATTAGATATCCTTAGATAAGCCTACTACATTGAAATTTATTTATAGTCTAGCATTTGAACAATTTGTGGGCCAACAGATAATTTATGTTCTTTCTAATTTCCCTTATCAAAACTGCGTCACTACAATATACTCAGCTTTAAATAGCAAACCTGAAATAGTTTTCCTTCATTATCCCTATTTATGCATAACTATATTTTCAAATAGGATTATTTACTTCTGGATAGGTTGTACTCAGAAATGTTATATACTTAGGTCATTGTCTAGTGTAGCTGTAAGATTGATTAGAGCTTTATACTAAAAATTGGTCGAGTAGCTATATTGCCATATGTTGGATCCTAAGAACCTGTTTTATTTAGCTCCATTTAGATAAGCCTACTACTAACTTTCATGTGGTGTACTTACTAGGTTATGTTCTTTTTATAATATCCAGATAAACCTTTGAATAAGCACAACACCTAGGAGCTCTATGGTTGCCCCCCCAATATGATATCAGCATTGTCTTAAATGACCTAGATGACATATCTTTTCACCTGAAATAGATTCTAGAAAAAAGAATATTGTCCAGGGCTACTCACTTGAATATGTATTACATAAGGTCACTAAGGGACCTTTCTTTAAATTATTATAGAAATAGCGAGGTAATGGAGGCTATAGAGGGTCTCTCCAATTCGACTAGGTCCAGCTAGTTCACCCTATCCAGCTAGTTCACCCTATCTCCCTGATTGTTTAATGCCCTTCACGCATTACCTTACTTGTTTTAACCTTAATTCTTCAGAAGTCCTTCCCATAAACCTATAAGATATCATGAGAATAGTTTTTAAGGACCTCATGTTTAACATAGTGCTGTTAGGTTACTTACACTCACATAATAGGTTTGTTAGCTAAGTATCATCTCCTTTTTCATATCTAAATACTACGAGAATATCCTATATATTATTTTTCACAGCTACTCTCATTACTATCATTCCTCTTTCCTACATCATTAGCCTTGACAGGTTCAAGAGCATCACTTTAAGCATGTGAGGAACGTAGCTAAAGAAAAAGAGGTTTCATTATTGTATATATTTTTCTCTTTTTGTTGTTTTTATCTTTCATGTAGACTTAATTCTCTCTAGAAATAGACTGCTATTCTTTGTATATTTTATGCTGAAGGTGTCATTCATGGTGGCGTATGTCTACAGAGTTAATATATATGTTGTCCTGCAATGAATGTTGTATTGCTAATAACCTCAATAAAAAACTTTGATTTTCAAAAGGGCATTTGGCTTTTTTTCAATTGCCCAAACCCTAATCTAAAAAAAAAAAGAAATCCTCAACAAAGCCGGGAGAAGTCTTCATCCAAGCCGGCAGAAGTGGTCCTCCAGACGGGCAGAACTCTTCATCCAGATGGCATCTTCTATCTTCATCCATCTGACGCTGAGCGGGTCCATCTTCAAGACAATGGGGAGCTTAGGTTTTTTTAGTTAGGGTTTTATTTGGGGGGTTGGTTGTGTGGGTGGTGGGTAATACTGTTGGGGGGGTGTTTGTATTTTTTTTTACAGGTAAAAGAGCTGATTTCTTTGGGGCAATGCCCCGCAAAAGGCCCTTTTAAGGGCTATTGGTAGTTTAGTTTAGGCTAGGGTGGGCTTTTTTATTTTGATAGGGCTATTAGATTAGGGGTAATTAGTTTAAATATCTGATCATGTCTTTTTTTATTTTGTGTAATTTAGTGGGGGGGTGTTAATTTAGGTAATTGTATTTAATTTAGGTAATGGTAAAGGTTAGGTGTTAGTGTAAGACAGGTTAGGTTTTATTTTACAGGTAAATTTATATTTATTTTAGCTAGGTAGTTAGTAAATAGTTAGGAGTTAGGATTGTACACATTCTACAGATGTCTGTACCGACTGTCTGCTATGCCCCCCCCAACTTTGGGCCCTAGTGCATCTGCACCTGCTGAACCAATGGTAGTTCTACTCCTGTGAGGGAGCCTCATAAATCTGTGGAAGATGTTGGAGCAAGATTTCATCTCCACACGACACAAGTTAATTGTCACAGAGACTGTTGGTAAAAGTTGATGTTCAATAAAGACTCCAAAATCCCCTGATAAACTGTCACTGCTCGCTCCTGTCACTTAAGTCTTTACTAATCATTGTATGTTAAAACAAATTATTATTTTTCATAAATGATCAAACAAACTAAAAAAATTTAATGGAATTGATATAAAAATAAAAGATCATTTTATTAAACTTGAAAATAATCTACAGAAAGCCATAAAAAAAGTTTTAATATGAATTTATGAATTTAAAAGTTATGGTAAATGTTAGCTTTTTTTGAAACTCTAGGTTGTATCTATGCAATAAATAAACTAGAAATACAGAGCGAGACAGAAGCACCATATAAAGCACGCACTTCAAAATATGTTTGTCTTGTATATATATATATAAGGTCCGGGTATTACGGACTATTTTACAAGATAATTAAATAAAAGTAATTTTTTAGGTCTTAGTTGTGACTTTCACTATCTACCTTTTTGAAGTGAGTGCCTTATAAGGTGCTTCTGTCTCTCTGTATTTATAATATTATATTGTCACTGAGCATCCTCCACACTCTCTTATGTGGGTTTTCTATATAGTGATTCACACAATAAACATTGTGAAATAAATAAACTAGACCTAAATTCATTATGCTTAAGCGATTATACGATAAAACTTACCTTTATTTTATTGATTGTTACACTAAAATAATGCTCTCTGGACCATTGATGGCACAACTTATTTTTTTCATGAGTTGATGTTTCCACCTCTTATCCAATAGCCATGCTAGCCATATGGCACAGTGGTAGTACCCCCTCTAATCATTTATAGCCGCAGACATTTTTCCTTCAAGGCTTTCCTTCAAGGTTATAGTTAAGGGACTCGTGGCCTGCCAACATTATTTAAATAAAGCTATGTTCCTCCAAACAGAAGTGTTGTGTTTTTATTGATAATGGGTTCAAATATTGAAGTATGATAGTTAGCCAAGACCTTAGAAATGCATGTGCACCTAGCTACAGTAGATATTTTCTGTCAAGGACCGAGCCAGTTAAGAGGTAAAAATGCAATTCCTTACTTGCTACAGTATCCTATCTAAATATTGACATGAAAATGCCAACATTCCTTATACTACCTACAAATGTAAAAGTGCTTCAATAGCTCTACATATTTGTGTTGTTTAGAGTTTAAGATTTATCCAAAGAAGACAATTTCAAAGTTCTCATTTCACTGTATATTACCATTAAAAATTATTGCAATAAATAACAAAGTGAGCGAAATTTTTTATTTGTGATTTGGTAATTTGACAGTGAAGGGGTTAAATACATCATGTATCTGAAATTCTATTTACTGAATCAGCGGGAGGGAAAACATTTGTTACTTAACAAATCTATCCCAGCTCCAACGTTGTCTGATATAATTTACTACATTTCAGTGAGAGATGCATTACTGGGATAGAAGAGCCGATTTCCTTGACGTTATTGAACACACATAGCCTCCCCGCTGTACTCCAGTGCCTTTTAAAGTCCAAAGTACATTTTTTTTCCTTAAACATTATTGATTTTTATTCCAAAACTTTTATTCTTTCCACCCCCATCCCCTTCATTTTACAGAACATTGCCTGAAAAGGTTGGGTTGTTGATTTTAAGTAAAAACAATAAAATTGCCATAATGAGTGCTGTATAGTTCTAAAGTCTGCAGCCACCAAAGAAAATGTGTTGTCATTTATTCCAGCATATAAAGCAGCATCAACAAAATCTTCTTAAAGGGACAGTCAACCATAGAATTGTTATTGTTTTAAAAGATAGATAATCCCTTTATTACCCATTCCCCAGTTTTGCATAACCAACACGGTTATATTAATATACTTTTTACCTCTGTGATTACCTTGTATCTAGGAGCCTTCTTCCAGCCCCCTGATCACATCACTGTGACTGTTTATTATCTATTGTCTTAAAATTAGCATTGTTTTGTGCTAAATCTTAAATAACTTTCTGTGCCTGAACACAGTGTTATCTATATGGCCCACGTGTACTTTCTGTCTCTGTGTTGAAAAGAGATTTAAAAAGAATGTGATAAGAGGCAGCCCTCAAAGGCTTAGAAATTAGCATATGAGCCTACCTATGTTTAGTTTAAACTAAGAATACCAAGAGAAAAAAGCAAATTTGATGATAAAAGTAAATTGGAAAGTCAATTAAAATTAAAAGTCCTATCTGAATAATGAAAGTTTAATTTATACTTGACTGTCCCTTTAAGCTGTGTTTTATTCGGCTAAGTTGATCTTACAAAATATACTATGGGCCAGACTACAAGTGGTGCAGCAAGGACAGTGCAAGTATTAATAAAATGTAGCTCGAGAGCGAAAGACTCAGGCTCGATAACTTCAGAACTTTGGATATCGTGACCACGCTAACTTCTCCCCATCACTAGCATGCTAATGCAACACTGCTCTAGAGCCGAAGGTGCATTAAGAATACTACACATTTCTTTGTTCTTCACATAGAAGACAATGCTCTTTTTATTTTTAAATATATATATATATATATATATATATATATATTATTATTTTTTATATATATATATATATATACAAATAGATAGATATACAATATTAATATATATATATATATATACATGTATATATACACACACACATATATATATATATATATATATATATATATATATATATATATATAGATATAGATATAGACATATATATTTAAAAAGAAAAATAATTATTATATTATTATTATACTTTATTTATGAAGCGCCATCATATTCCACAGCGCTGTCCATGGATACAGTTCATTTAAATAAAACAATAATATAAAACTTGTAGGAGACAGGACAAAATTTACAAACACATACAGGAGGAATTGAGGGCCCTATTCCCGTGGGAACTTACAATCTAGAAGGGTAGGAGATTGAGAAACAGGAGGTGAGGACTGCAAGATTGAGAAAGATGTTAATGCAGAGTTAGAGGAGGGGATGTTGTTAGGTAAGAGAAATATTATTGAGTTGGGTGGTAGGCTTCTCTGAACAGAAAAGTCTTCAGAGAGCATTTAAAGGAAGAAAGATTAGGGCAAAGCCTGACAGCAAGGGGGAGAGTGTTTCAGAATGTAGGTGCTGCACGACAGAAGTCCTGCAGTCTAGCATGAAAAGAGGTGATAGTCGCAGACGCAAGGAGCAGGTCATTGTTGGATCTTAGTGGGCGGGCTGGAGTATACTTGTTGATTAGAGAGGATAGGTAGAGGGGAGCGGTGTTGGTGAGCGCTTTGTATGCAAGTGTGAGAACTATTTTCTAAGTGAAGAACATAGGAATTTCAAGTATTTCTATTAAAAAAAAACATTAAATCATGATAAAATTATATTATACACTTTGCTTGGCTATACGTAGCAATATATTCTTGTATTCCAGGTTTCATTATTCCAGTGTATCAAGATATGTTAACCTGTACCAATGTTATCAGATGCAAAAACTAAATTAAATATGTAATTTGTGTTTCAAAAGTGTACCAGAAAAGCCACAGCTCAGAGGCATCTCCAGTAACCATATACAGGGCCACTCAGGGTCCCACAATAAAAAGTAGAGCCACTAATAATTGCAAATGCCAAAAACCTACTGATGATAAAATGAAGCAATCACCTATGTGAGTACCTATATGTAAGGCATTTACCTATATAGGTACACCTATATGTGTACAGGCCGGTGCCACTACTATTAATGCCTATGATAGACATCAAAGGAAAATGCTCTGTGTAACAATGTATAATAGTTTATTGTGCAGCATTGTATTATTAAAATACTGATTGAGTTTAAATTTGTGCTTAACTCCCACACAGGGGTGTGAAAAATCTCATTTGATATATGAAAAAACAGGATAGGACGTCATTTTCAAATTTGTTTTTATCAAAATGATCACAATCTTTGTGAGTCAAACACAGATGAGGTTGATAATTCCTAAGTTATACAATCTCCATTTTCATGTCTGATAATGGCTGTTGATCACAGAAAACCAAAATGGGTTAATAGAGACACCCCCTGATAGCGGCCGAATGCCGCAAATCTGCAGGGGGTGGCATTGCACAAGCAGTTCACCAGAACTGCTTGTGCAATGATAAATGCCGACAGCATATGCTGTCGACATTTATCAATGTGCGGCGGACATGATCGCTACAGCGGATTATGTCCATCCGCACCATGATAAATCTACCCCCATGTGTGTAGCAAATAAAGTGCTTTTCATGTAATTAACTGATATGTATCCATTGGTAATGAAATCTGTATCCATGAAATCTGTGTTTTGTGTATTTTAACATATAATTTATAATGATGATGACAACGTATTCAGTATCCTTTTTTATTTGGCACAATTTAAACATCAACAAAAACGTCCATCTTGGTTTTCAAGTACAAGCGTAGATCAGTGGCTGATGTGTATCATTGATTGATCTGTGGGTGTTGAGCATTTGTCACGTACTTTTGGCTGGTCATTTTGTTGCTGATAATTATTTGATAACTTGTGGATTTCATTAGCTGAAGTCGATGTTGTGCATGAATTGTATGAGTGAACTTTCCAATATCTGATCCAATCTTGGATTGCGATTGCGCAGATGTTTAAAAAAGTTGCATTGGGTGATGAAAAACAGATAATAAACACAATCAACAAGACTTGGATCAACCCCATAGTTAAATTTAGCAGCAGGGCATCAATGTACTACTGGGAGCTAGCTGAATAAGGGCCAGATTACGAGTGGCGCGTTAACTGTTATGCACAAACGAAAAGGGGTTTATCACGGGTGTTTGCATAGTTTGGATTTACCATTCGTATTAAAAGTTTAAAGTAAACATGATCGCTTGAGCGCAGTCGCAATTCAAGCTAGAATGATTACCTAGGGGGGGGGATTTAACAAGCCCCAAATCTGGGCATCTGAACCTGTTTCCGCGTGAGCCTTCAGGCTCGCCGGAAGCAGCAGAAATGAAGCAGCGGTCTTAAAACTGTTGCTCCTTAACTAGATCTTATGAGCCGCGTACAGCAATCAACCCGATCCAATATGATTCGGTTGATTGCTACCCCCTGCTAGCGACTGATTGTCCGCAAATCTGCAGGGGCGGCATTGCACAAGCAGTTCACCAGAACTGCTTGTGCAATGCTGAATGCGGACAGCGTATGCTGCCCGCATTCAGCGATGTCTGGCAGACATGATAAGCTGCAGCATATAATGTCCGCCAGGCAATAATAAATCGGCCCCCATGTCCTCAGTGTCACAAAATATGTCAAAAATACATTGCAAAGTACAGTTACACTCATAATAACACTATCTAATAAAAGTTATTAAAAACATATTGCTCAAAAAAGTTATAAGGGTTCAAATATATGAGGTCTCAGGTGTTTGAAAAATAAATGGAGTCAAATGGCTTTATGTGTGTGTACATATGTATTTATGTAATTATATGTGTATATATGTATTTACAAACATAAATACACATATAAACACATAAATTCATATGTACACATATATAGACACATATATACTGTAAGTGCATTTGAGCCCCTTGCAGTCATGTAGAGGAAAACATGTAAAAATATATTTATGCAATATTCATATTTAATAAAGTGTTATACTTTGTATTTACTGTGAATGAACATAGCAGAATATGTTCTACGTATTTCTAAATAGATATTCCTATATAGCTGTATATATCTGTACCTATATATAATCATGTGTATATATATATATATATATATATATATATATATATATATATATATATATATATATATACTGTATATATATATATATAGGTATAGATATATATTGTACCAAAATACCATCAGATATATGTAGAAATATATTTATTTAAGAATAAACAGAAGATATTCTGCTATTTGAAGGACATGAAACGTGAAATATTAACATTTTCATGTTGGGTTAGCGCAGTTGAGAATAGGCGATCGGGTTCACGTGCGAGTAGGTGTGTTTTTTGTTTCATTAACTTCTATGGGGGAAAAATTATCAAGAGACAAAACCGACTTTTTAAACCACAAAGTGTACAGATGGAGACATAAGGGTTTTTTCAAAAACTGCAAAACCTCTAAAAATGTAATCCAAACAGATGTATCTGATATGGAAGGAGATGAATCTGATACAACACCTTCAGAGAATACCAATACAATTACCCCTACAGTAACAACTAGTACTCTCCCACAATTGCATTCAACTTTTTTAGGTCCCAGTTCAGGATCAGAAACAGATAGCGCTGCGGAATCTGTTGGCGCTCTACAAATAACCGATAATAATAAAAAAACAGATGCACCAGACGAGGTAGAGGCCAGCACAAGAAAAAAACGGAAGCCTCAAGAACACAACAGGAGAGAAACCAGAGGGACCAAACAGAGGAAACAAACTGTGAGTCCGTTCTCACACATTAAGTGTAATTAATCTATCTCAACACATTCTATCAGAAAATCATCTATTTGCACTTACAAAAGGTTTATCTTTTTTCCCTAAGAACAAATTAGATAAATTTCAACCGATCAAAGATATTCATCTTTTTGTCCGAAAATTAATGTTGAAGAAAATTCATTCCTTGAGAAATAATCCAGACAACAACTCATGGACCAATGAAGAATTGAATACTATAAATATCTTAGAGGAACTACTAAAAGAAAGCGAAGACACACAATCAGGCAAAAAATGGTGTGATCTAATCAAAAATAAATCACAGTATATACCAAACATAACACAATTCCATAACATACAAACCTTCAATCAAATAGTTTGTAATGAAATTACTACATTAACTATTCGAAACACAATAAACAATATTTCTAACAGAGAGCAACAAGCATTGAAAGAAATAGAAAATTGGGATGATGTGGTAATAAAAGGATCAGATAAGGGTGGAAACATTGTAATCTGGCCAATAGAGCAATACCTACCTGAAGCATATCAACAACTAAATGATAAAAAATGCTATAAGAAGCTAATCTTTAATCCATCTGCCCTATATATAAGGCAATATAATAACATAATCAACAAAGCAAAGGAAGACAATATTATAAATCAGAAGGAATTCAAGTATTTAAAAGTGGCGCACAAAAGAATCTCCACACTTTACCTCATCCCTAAGGTCCATAAAAATATTACTAAACCACCAGGCCGCCCGATTGTATCAGGGAATGGCTGTTTAACAGAGAAGGCCAGTATGTATGTGGATAAAAGACTGCGTAATTTTGTAGAGGAACTACCCTCATATGTGAGGGACACTAAAAAAGTACTCCAACGATTAGATGGTATTCAACTCACACCTGAAACATGGATGGTTACAGCAGATGTTGAATCACTTTACACCAGTATCCAACACAATTGTGGCTTGCAAGCTGTGCAGTACTTTCTTGACCAAGATCAAACGGAATCTCAGGCTCATAACTCCTTTATTTTGGAACTACTGGATTTTATATAAAATCATAACTTTTTTGTATTTAATGATCAGTACTACCTGCAAATTCAAGGAACAGCCATGGTCACAACATGTGCCCCTACATATGCCAACCTTTTTCTAGGTTGGTGGGAGAAAGAAATGGTCTTTACAGATGACAATGCTCTATATATGCAGCAAATACCTTTGTGGATTCGCTATATAGACGATATCCTATTCTTTTGGGAGGGATTGAAACCAGAATTAGATCTATTTCTGCAGACAATTAACTGTAATCAGGTCAACATCAAACTAACATATGACTGTAGCCTAAAGGAAATCAGTTTCCTAGATCTTAAAATATTGAAAGATGACAATGGAAATTTGACAACAGATTTATTTTGTAAAAAGACCGCTACCAATTCTATCCTACATCATGAGAGCGTACATACGCAAAGCATTTTAAAGTCATTACCCACAGGAGAGCTTCTGCGAATACGTAGAAATTGCTCATCAGATGAAATTTTCAAGACAAGAGCAAAAGAACTTGAAAAAGACTCAAAGCATGAGGATACAGTAATAGAAGTCTAAAAAGAGCAAAACACAGAGCTCAATACACCCAAAAGAAAGAATTACTGTATTCCAAACATAGAAAACCTGATGAGCAAACCAGATTAATCACAACCTTTAATTCACAAATGACGGATGTTACCAACATCATACAGAAGTCTTGGAATATTCCTGAAAAATGATCCTGATCTCAATAAAATTCTTAGTGACAAAGTAGTGGGGAAACAGGAAGGCGCCAATAGGGTGATAACGTAAAGAACCCTGACAAGTAAGTATGAGGAGAGAAAGGTACTCACAAGCAGGGCGGCACTTGAACGTGCCTAACCAAGCGGGCCGGGACCACAGCGTCGCCCGGAAGACTCACAACGGCAACAACAACCAATCCTCGAGCCGGACCAAATTCCGTGTGGCCAATCAGGAACGCTGGATGATAACACACCTCCCTCTTCGTATGCCGATTCCGAACACTGGCAAAAAAAGGGTAGGAGATAGGGATATACTGTGTATGACCCTCTCGAATACCGAGAGTTTGATTTATACAAGCCAACAAGCTGGATAGAGGAAGGAGCAAACTCCAGCAAAGTTACTTAAACCAATTTATTAAAAAGTTTAAATACAATGCATAAAAGCAACGCGTTTCTCGGCTACACAGAGCCGTTTCATCAGGCTGATAACAGCCTGATGAAACGGCTCTGTGTAGCCGAGAAACGCGTTGCTTTTATGCATTGTTTTTAAACTTTTTAATAAATTGGTTTAAGTAACTTTGCTGGAGTTTGCTCCTTCCTCTATCCAGCTTGTTGGCTTGTGTAAATCAAACTCTCGGTATTCGAGAGGGTCATACACAGTATATCCCTATCTCCTACCCTTTTTTTGCCAGTGTTCGGAATCGGCATACGAAGAGGGAGGTGTGTTATCATCCAGTGTTCCTGATTGGCCACACGGAATTTGGTCCGGCTCGAGGATTGGTTGTTGTTGCCGTTGTGAGTCTTCCGGGCGACGCTGTGGTCCCGGCCCGCTTGGTTAGGCACGTTCAAGTGCCGCCCTGCTTGTGAGTACCTTTCTCTCCTCATACTTACTTGTCAGGGTTCTTTACATTATCATCCTATTGGCGCCTTCCTGTTTCCCCACTACAGATTTCCTAACCGTCGACGCACGCTACAGAAGAGCAGCCTCATACCGGATTGTTTGTTATTGATTTTCGCATTCGTCACCGTGGGCGCACCTCCATCAAGGACTTTTCTTGTTTTTGATTTCTTTCCCACTAATTAGTGACAAAGTGTCTATCTGTTATAGGAGATCAAGAAATCTTAAAGACAGACTAGTTCAAAGTCATTTTGTACGGAAAAAACCTTCCATTGCATACCCGGGGAATTACCCCTGTAGAAGCTGCAGCTACTGCTCACATATTATCCAAATGAACCAATTTAAAGATAGGTTTGGGAAGGTACAAAAAATCAAACATCATATTACATGCAACACTTGTGGCGTAATATATGCTTTAAAATGTAATTGTAATCTATATTACGTCGGCATGACTTCCAGACCGATGAAGAAAAGACTAGGTGAACATATGAGCAATATCAGGAATATTGGACGTGATATACAAAATGGGAAGAAAATTACTCAAGTAGCAAAACACTTCTTTCAAAAACACAAATCAAACACCAAGGATATATCATACTTTGGCTTGGAAAAAATATCACTAGGCATCAGAGGTGGTGACTTAGAGAATGCTCTGTTACAAGTTGAGTGTAAATGGATTTATTTATTAGATACAATTAATCCCAATGGTCTTAATGAGAACAACAACTATTATGTATTCTTGCCAAAATAAACATCATACACAGATGTTATTATACGTTTCAAAATACACTAAAAACCTAATGGGAACTATTATGTATTCTTGCTATAACAAACATCATACAAATATGTTATTATATGTTTCAAAATACATTAGAAGAAAATATATACATATATTTATGAACTAATAAGCTAATGCCCAGAAATTTATCTTTTTGTAATTAATTTCTGACTCCTAAAAAAAGTTTGAAGTATGAGTATGACTAAATAACACATTGGGCATGACTGCCAGTTAAAACACATTTTTTTCTTCACAGCACTCCTTACCTAGTGATTTCTTATGATACAATATGTTTAATATTAATACACTGTTTCACAAGTCAGAACACTAAGAGGTTTTGTTTCTTTGTTTCTTTCAAAGATAAACATCACTAAAATACTTCACTTTATTCTTATTTTTAAATTATTGTTATCAAATTACACACAACAAAATATTTTTTCCACATTATTCACATTATGTCAATGTAAAAAATGTATTTACTATTTTTATTTCATTTTCTTCTTTGTTCACTATAGCACACGTTTAGAGAACTGATTATTTGTTTTCTGTTTTTTCGAACTCATGCATAGTAACCTATAGCAATTTATATTCAGACGAAATAAACATGCAAATTTGGTCATCATATAGATTGCATATTATCTCGATTGAAGAAGAAATGTATATACATAATTTTTTATAGAAAATGAAGGGTTCCTTGGTTTCCTCTTTTAGATCATTGATTGTCTGTCATTCATCCATATAGCATTCAAAGGATATACGTTTAGTTTAATTACATGTTAAAACTTCTTTTGTTGTTTTTGAGATTCCATAATTAAATTTTCAAAATATAAATTTACACTTACATACTCTCAGGTAAACAGTATCATTAGCCTATTATTATGGCAAAAAAATCAACACACAGCACGGGTCATCTGAAGTTTTTACTGGATACCAACAAACCAATTACTGAATTTGGCATAATGAGTGACAGATGTTTTAACCAATGATAAGTGAGTAAACGAAAACAACACGATTTAGCTACTATAAGCATAACTCATACATATACAAACTAGTTACGCAATAGAGGCTAAAGTTACTTTAAATTTAGTTTAGTTTCACTAAGACCGAACAAGAACAAATTGTAGTTTTATATTTACACACCAATGCAACCAATCGTAACACTATACACTGAGTGACAGACACATAGTCCAATCATCTGAGACGCCTATTGATTGAAGGCGGTAACAGCGAATCCGGAATGAACTAAGGGTATAAAAATCCCACGAGATGTCAGTGATATTGCCCTTTGAGAAAGCCACCACGGCGAAACGCGTCAGTGGCGTCCCTGCTCCCTCTGCCCTTTTTTTTAATCAGCATTTGCTTACTTATGGCTAAACGGTATTAAAAGGTATACAATTCTCCACTTTGGGGGTTGTACTTATGGTATTAATAGGTATCCATTTCTCCACTTTGGAGGCTGTACAAACAGATAGATCTTCCTACTTTGGGGATACATTAATGGTATTATAAGGTATATTTCCCCAATCTGGGGACTTACATTTCTCCACTCTGGGGGATGTACAAACGGTATTAAAAGGTATACATGTACTTACTGTATTAAAAGGTATCCAATTTTCTACGGTATTAATAGGTATACTTTTCTCCACTCTGGAGGCTGTCCAAATGGTACTAAAGATATCTAAATGGTATTAAAGGTATATATTTCCTCACTTTGGGGATATACAAATGATATTTGAGACATATCTCCCCACTCTGGGGATACACCAACGGTATTACTAGGTATACCTCCCCAATATGGGGATACACACACGGTATTACAAGGTATATCTCCCCAAAATTTGGGAGCCATACATACGGTATTAAAAGGTATATCTCCCCCAATTTAGGGATACACAAACGGTATTAAAAGGTATATCTCCCCCACCTGGGGATACACATACAGTACTCAAAGGTATATCTCCTCCATATAGGGTTATACAAATGGCATTTAAAGGTATATCTCCTCAATTCGGGGACATACATATGGCATCAAAGGTATATCTTTCCTAATTAAAGATACACATGCGGTATTAAAAGGTACATCTCCCCAATATACATGTACTTACGGTATTAAAAGGTATCCAACTCTCAACGGTATTAAAAGGTATACTTCTCTCCACTCTGGAGGCTGTCCAAATAGTACTAAAGATATCCAAACGGTATTAAAAGGTATATATTTCCTCACTTTGGGGATATACAAACGATATTTGAGACATATCTCCCCACTCTGGGGATACACCAATGGTATTACTAGGTATACCTCCCCAATCTGGGGATACACACGGTATTACAAGGTTTATCTCCCCAAATTTTGGAGCCATACAAACGATATTAAAATGGATATCTCCCCCAATTTGGGGATTCACCTACGGTATTAAAAGGTATATCACCCCCACCTGGGGATACACATACGGTACTCAAAGATATATCTCCTCCATATAGGGTTATACAAACGGTATTTAAAGGTGTATCTCCCCAATTCGGGGACATACATATGGCATCAAAGGTATATCTCTCCTAATTAAAGATACGCATGCAATATTAAAAGGTACATCTCCCCACTTTGGGGATGCACCTACAGCATTCATAGGTAGATCTCCCCTATCTTTGGGGCACACAAGAGATATTAAAGGTACATCTCCGCACTCTGAGGATCCAGAGATACACAAACTACACAGAAAAGTATATTTCTCCACTCTGGGAATATACCTACGGCCTTCACTGATATATCTCCCAAATTTTGGGGATACACAAACGGTATTAAAAGGTATATTCTCCAACTACTGGGCTGATACCAAATTATGGCATGCACCTATGTATAAATGGTATAACAGGAATATTTCCTTATTTTCGGTAGATTATTCATGCTGACAATATATACCAATATATCATTCAGCATTATCAAAAGTATATAGGTATATGTACCGCAGTACCTTTAGAAAATCCTGACCCCAGAGGCCACTTATCTCCTGTATTCCTTATATTTTACTTTGATTGTGACCAACATAAGACCAGCTGGTCAAAACCCACTATCGATTATTCAGGTCTAATCTCCATGCATATAGTAAGCAATTTGTAATTTTAAAATATTTCCCAGACCCTTGTTCTTAATATTAAAACTATCTAATAAAAGTTAAGTTTTATTTTCTTTTGTGTTTTTTTGCATGATATAAAATTATATACTAACCAAATGTTGTGAGTGCTATATTTGTACTTTGTGCTTCAGTTCTTTACTGATTTACCCCTCAATGTCTATTAGTACAAGCACCTACCCCTAAGAAATAATTACTAATAAGTTAAAAAAATATATATGGGAACGTTTGTTTTTCACTTATAAGTAGTGCCATTGGTCTCTTCCCAATATTCCTATATATCTGTATATATCTGTACCTATATATAATCATGTGTATATATATATATATATATATATATATATATATATAGGTATAGATATATATTGTACCAAAATACCATTAGATATATGTAGAAATATATTTCTTTAAGAATAAACAGAACATATTCTGCTATTTGAAGGACATTGGAACGTGAAATATTAATATTTTCATGTAGGGTTAGCGCACTTGAGAATAAGCGATCGGGTTAACGTGTGAGTAGGTTTTTTTTTTTTTGTTTCATTAACTTCTATGGGGGAATACGTTATTGAGCACATGATATTCTAAGTTCAGCCTTTAGCCTACATTGGGTTAGCGTGCAAGTGAAAACAGTTTACTTTTAACTTGTAATACGAGAGCTACCCGACAGGCGCAAAAAAAGTTACTCCAAGCAGAGTTAGCATTTGAGCAGGAGCATTAAATACTGCTCCGCTTGTAAATTGGGTGAGCCAATGACAATGAGACATTTGTGTGCAGCTACCAATCGCCAGCTAGCTCTAAGTAGTGTATTGATGCTCCTACCTGGGTATGCTTTTTGATCAAATATGTCAAGAGAACAAATCAAATTTGATAATAGAAATAAATTGAAAAGTCTCAAATCATTTTTACATTTATGACCCTTTAAAGTCTAGTTTGTAACAGTTGTCTTTATTCAAAGAAATTGGAATTCTAAAACTTTTATGAATCACTTATCTATGATATTATATTAATCAGAAATATTTTTCTTACTGTAGCCTTTTACAGAATTTAAGGGAATGACTTTGAATACTGACCTGCAAAAATCATAGTTGCAGTTAAAATCAAATTGCATTTTAAAATTTAAGTCAAATATTGATTTATCACTAATTTCAATTGATTTTCTAATATTACTTTCAAATTAACATGATCGGTGACCCATAACTGACTTTTTTTAATTAATTCAAAATTAACACAAATTGACATCCATACTTGTTTGCTTACTTTGTATAGACATTGAAATTACAGTTTAACCTGCAATAAGCTAATATTATGGACTCATATTTATCTTGTGAGTACATTGCAGTCATCAGGATTTTTTAATGTTCCTTTAAAATTGTTTTCTGTCATATTTAATTACTTTTAGTGTAGTAGTATAGTATAGTAGTATAGTATAGTGTAGTAAAGTAGTATAATATAGTAATATAGTATAGTAAAGTAGTAGTAAATGCGTTCTCTGCATGTTGGGTTAGTGCAACATGAAAGCTCACATAAAGGGTAGGAGAAGAAAAAAGTTGCGTGAAACACAATATAAATACATGTAAAATACATTTACACTCATATAAACACTGTCTGATAAAAAAATTATATTAAAAAAATAACAAAAATTTTATAAGGACTTAAAGATAGATTGTATAAGATGTTTGAAAAAATGGTTGCAAATGGCTTTACCATATATACATGCATATTATTATTATTATTATTATTATTATTATTATTATTTATTTGTATAGCGACGCCAGATTCTGTATATGCATAGACATATATATATTTATGTATTTACAGTATATATGTATAGATGTGTGTACATATGTATTTAAGTATTTATGTGTTTCACTGTATATTTACTGTACATATTTAACATTCAAATGTTCTTCACTTACAGGATAATGTACTTTTATTCTAAATACATATTTATATTTTATTGTAAATACAGATATATATATATATATATATATATATATATATAAATATATATAAATATATATATATATATATATATAGATATATATATATATATAAATAAATATATATATATATATATATATAAATATATAAATATATATGCACATACTTATACCTGTATATCTATTCTTAACAGTATCAGATATATAAAGAAATTATTTAATAATTTAATAACAATAATAAAGTACATTATTTTTTGTGAAGAACATAAGAATGTACAATATGGCGCATTGGGGTTTGCAACGTAAGACTTGGTCAGGTTAGTGCACACAAAGAATTGCTATCTTCAATGAGCCTTCTTGAAATAATACATTTAAAATATTAATAAAAGTATTACAAATGAATATACATACTGTACAATATTATAAATAATCCATAGAATATATCTATATTTTTTTTACAATATGTAAGGTATATTATGCATAATAATACATACTGCGTTAGTTCTAAGTTGATAACTCAGATGCGCGTTACACATATTTTACATTCCTATATTCTTCACATAGAAAATAATGTACTTTTTATTATTATTATTATTATTATTATTATTATTATTTTATATATCTGATACTGTTAATGTAAAATAGATGTCTATACCTATATAGCTATATGAATAGATATACAGGTATTTATTTTTATATATATATATATATATATAAAAATCCCCCCTTCAATCCATCCTAAATGCCTCTGCTAGGCTAATCCACCTCTCCCGACGCTCTGTATCTGCCGCACCCCTCTGTGAGTCCCTTCACTGGCTCCCCATTCACAGCAGAATTAAATTCAAAATTCTCACTTTGACCTACAAAGCCCTTACCAATGCAGCCCCCCGATACCTGTCCTCACTCATCAACAAATATACTCCAGCCCGTCCCCTAAGATCCAACAACGATCTACTCCTTGCTTCTTCTACCATCACCTCCTCTCATGCTAGACTACAGGACTTCTCTCGTGCGGCACCAACCCTCTGGAACGCACTTCCTCGTGCTGTCAGACTTTCCCCCAACCTCTCCTCCTTTAAACGCTCCCTAAAGACCTTCTTGTTCAGGGAAGCCTATAACCAAATCAGTAGCTAATGAATTCCACTTGCCTAATAGTTGCCCTCATCTAACTTCACACTAACATCATTCCCACCTTTGCAGTCCCCACCTCCTGTTTCTCACCCTCCTACCCATTTAGATTGTAAGTTCCCACGGGAACAGGGCTCCCAATTCCTCATGTATTTGTTTGTTAAATTTTGCCTGGTGTCTCATATAGTACTGTCCTTTTATCTTTGTTACCTATGAACAGCGCTGCGGAATCTGTTGGCGCTTTATAAATAAATAATAATAATAATAATATATACAGTATATGTGTGTATATATATATATATATATATATATGTGTGTATATATATATATATATATGTGTGTGTGTATATATATATATAAAAAAAATTGTATTTACAAAAAAAAGTACTTTGTTTTTTATGTGAAGAACATTGGAATGTGACATTTTAATAAATCCTGTCGGATTAGTGTGCCAGTATAGGTGGTAGTTTTTTTTTTTCAGTTTGCGCTCTCCATTGACTTCTCTGGGGAGCTACTTTAACGTGGTTTCAATACTTTGTTAGAGTGCGGGGGGTGTTGCTCGTGCGCAAACCTTTTACTTTCAACTCATAATATGTGTGCAACCTGACGTGTGGAAAAAGCTTCCATCTAGCAAACTTAAAGGGACACTGAACCCAAATTTTTTCGTGATTCAGATAGAGCGCAACTTTCTAATTTACTCCTATTATCAAATTTTCTTCATTCTCTTGGTATCTTTGTTTGAAATGCAAGAATGTAAGTTTAGTTTTTGGTGAACAACCTGGGTTGTTCTTGCTGATTGGTGGATACATTTATCCACCAATAAAAAAAGTGCTGTCCAGAGTTAAAAAAAAGCTTAGATGCCTTCTTTTTCAAATAAAGATAGCAAGAGAACGAAGAAAATTTGATAATAGGAGTAAATTAGAAAGTTGATTAAAATTACATGCTCTACTTGAATCACAAAAAATGTGGGTTTAGTGTCCCTTTAACGCACAAGCGGGAGCACAAAATAGTCCTCTATTTGTAATCTTGCCCTAAAGTATTATAGTATTGTATAGTATAGTATTACTGAAGTGATTTTTTTCTTTTTTTGGAATAAATTTGAGGTTATGTAACATATGTTAATCTAATCTGTTCATTTATATACTATACATGTATTATCCCTTTTCTGTATCTTTGGAGCAAAATTTAAATATATATATATATATATATATATATATATATATATTAGATTTTTGTTGCACAAAGCAGATGTTTTCTTATTCCTTTTTATATATGATTAAAAACCAAAGCAAAGAAGCACATTTACCAAAAAAGAGAATTAAATGTTCGGTTTTAACCCTTGAAGGACTAAATATGTGTTGTAACAGGGATTAGGTGGGTAGCTTCCTTAGTAACGCTTATTAGCAATCAAAGAAAATCATATTAAGAGCAGGAAGGAACTAACTGCTAAATTGACGGGTTTACCATTAATCAGATTGACAAGCAAATCAGTCATCTGCAATTCGTGGGCAACCATCTGCCTTTTACAAAATGCTGTATTGATTACCCAGTGAGCTTGAAATCTTCCACGTGTGCTGAGGGCTGTGTTGGGTGTAAACCATTTATACGGATTGTGCTGATTCATGGAGCGGAATTTAGCATGAAGACAATATTATGGGTCATGAACTACCTTGTTGAACCTACAATTATATGGACCTTGAAAGAATAGCAGCTAAGACACAGGGTCAAATCAATTAGTATGTTTGCGCTGTAAATTTAAAGGGGCCTCCTATCAAAATCATTAGCAAAATAATTTAGTTGCAATAAAGCTTGTTTCTAAATCAAGCTTCTACTACAACCTCTGGACCTTGCACAGAGATATTTACTATATATTTACTGTATTTCTACATAAGAAGAGAACAATACATTGCCCTATATTATATAATAAATTAAAAAATGTTTGTGCCGTACCAATGAATATAATTGTAAATTATAGTTGTTTTGACCTACACCTCAATAAGAAATATGAAGCCTAATAAAAATTTGTAATACAAATTGAAATGGGCATGGGTGTCTTTTATGTTTAAATAGAAGCATCTTTGCAATATACTTCTATTAGCAAAATTGCTTGTTGTAAATGTTATTATTGTTTTTGAGCGGCATACACACATATGCTATGAGTGTTATGTGCACCAGCATTCACACACCTTCTCAGAGAATCAGCAGTTGCTAGTGCAATACCTTTCACCACCAGCTCTCTAAGCAAGAATCATGATCCTCTAGTCTAGTCACATATATAATATGTGCGAATGCTGTTGAAACAATAATCTTCTTTAACTAGAAGCATTTTTGGTAATGGATGTATATTGCAAACATGCTACTATTTAAAACTGAAATACACCCATTTGCATTTAAATTTCGACTTTTCTATTCTTTAGGATCACTTTAGAGTTAATATTTTAGGTGGCAGAGACAGTAGGTACTTAACTAGCGTTTCACACTCACTTGTGGTGAGCCTGAATCGCTGAGGCCCCAAAGCTGCATTTGCAGCTTAATAAATAGGGCCCATAAATGTGAATTTAAACAATTAAAGCCTTAGATGCTTCAAATGGATTCAGGGGATAGTATAATCAATTAATCTGGTTTCACTACTGATAGCTACTAGAGAAATATTCAGGCTACAGCACCTGAAGGTCTGATAAAGAATTAGGCCTGAAGGTAGCAATTTCCTAGAACCACTGAAACAGGTTAGGCAGATAGAAGTTGGGTTATTTGGGTTTGCATTTGGGATAGATCATCCCTTGTTGCTCAGTTCAGGAGAGACATTTTTTGGACGAGTTTAGTAGAAGAATATGTCCTGTTAGGTAGTATATTCTTAAGATAAAAAATACCAATCAGAAGAAGAAAGGCACGTGCAGTAACTGATATGCAATGCATCTTGTGTCCATCAAAATGACCAATACAGCAATACTGAAACCTTAGGCTCTAGTCCCTTAGGCTTTCAAACCTGTCCACAAGCCTACCTGACAGGAAAGAATATGAGAATATCTGAACTAGAGTACAGGTGAAATAATCAGCTGATTAGTAAACATTATTTTACCTGCTCTCATCTAAGGTAATCCTGAAAATCTGACATGTTAGGGATGCATGAGGACAGATTTAAAAACCTGTGATTTAGACAAACCTTCTGTCATCACCAGGTACCTTTGTCAGCAAGGCATCTAAGATCTGTTAATTTGTACATAGTTTTGAGAAGTTAATCTGAACATGTCCACTACTGGATATTCTTGGAATGCCAACAATATTCTCATACTGAATATGTTACAATTTTGGGTGGTTGTGGGTTATTGTAGCAAAATCCCATCTACCCAACTGTGTTATTTTTCAGATTTTTCTAGGTAAGACTGTAAATACGTTTTTATTATAGTTTTAATGAGCTGACATGTTTGGCCTTGTGTAAGGGCAACTTGGGAGATGTAAATTATCTGTGTTATTGCTTCTAATGTTTATATTATTGTTAATATAATTTCATAAAAATATTTTATATATCCAAATATTTAGCTTTTTAACTTAACTGTTTTTCATGTAATGCTCTGGGGTTTGGGATAACATAAATGACAGGAACTTCTTAGAAGGGACAATAGTCTGTTTCAGATTAGTTGCCTATAAGGCAGCTTGTAGTTGCGAGTGAGGATGTTGAGTGCTTTGTAGGTTAGGGTTAATATTTTGAATTGTATTCCTACACTTTAGAATGTTATTCAAAATATTAACCCCACAACCTATAAAGCACTCAACAGCCTCACTCACAACTATAATTCCTCATTCATCTCCAAATATTCCCTGACTTGCCCTCTTCAACATCTGACCTACATCTCTCCACTCTTTTTATTTCTATTTCCCTCTCTCATTTCCAAGACTTGTTACTTGCTGCTAGTGTCTTCTGGAACTCTCTACCCTGCTCCATCAGGCTGTCTCCAAATTTGTATAGTTTCAGATGCTCTTTGAAAACCCATCTATTCAAAGAGGCTTACTATCTCTCCAATAAGTGTTTTTCATCCTAACCAAAATAAATCTTAAACTGCCTTAATTCTTTGCTGCAACGACAATACATATGAAAAACTATCCCAAACCTTATGTCTGTAGACTGTATGCTCGTTAAAGCAGGGCCCTCCTCCTGTACTAGTTTTATTTAGTCTTTTATGTATATGTATCGTACAACAAATCTTTGTCATTGTATACCCCTATCTCTGTATCCAACACTAGGGATGGTCGAATTTGCTGAAAGTGTAATTCACTTGGTAGAACAACTAGCTCTGTTGACATTCGTTTGGGACAATTGAATGTTGATTAGAATGAAAAATCCATTAAAATTTGGTAATCTAATGTTATTTCCAGATTTTTAATGTTATTTTCGTTTCCTAATGATAATTAGATTGAATGTTCACATTCAAATTTTCGAATGTAACATTCGATTTAACAAATAGTATTCAGAAGTTCAATAGTTCATGTGGTAGGAAATGTAATAAATTGATACATAATAGATACAAATATATGGATCCAAATTTTTCTATTTCGAATATTGCATAATTTGAATATTAAATTTAAAGAGAGGATTAGAAATACTATTAAAAATATATCAATTCTAATTTTTCGAATTTGAATATTGCATAATTCGAATCAAATTATTAGAACATTTTGAAGTGAATATTACATTTAAAGATAGCATTAGAAATACTATTACATTAAACAAATGTTAGAATGTTGTACAAACGTTCAAAATTCAAAATGAACGAACATGTTAAAATTTGTTTCAGTTTTTGAATGTTGCAAAACATTCTGCCATCTCTACCCAATGCAACGGAATTTTTAGGCGCTTTACAAATAACGATAATAATAATAATAGTAGAGACTATCATGAAAATGCTACACAAATAAACTGATTCCCTCTTTAAATTAATTGTAAAAATATTTAGCAATATCAATTGTTAGCATTCTTTTATAGCTCCAAAAAACATATTTACTGTTTGACCAGGTGACAATTTTATTTTTAATTTAGCAAAAATGTTTTAAATATCTGATAATTTAACAGAATAACCTGTAGGTTATTGCCAAGCTTCCTGGTTTCAGTTATGTGAATCCATGATTGATGTGGCATCTAGGCAGATATTTCCTGTAGAACTGTTTACGGCTCTGCAAAAATGTATACCACCTGGAATATTCTGTAATATAAACAATATTAATATTAATATAGAACAAGCACACAGACTTGGCATTGTACTACTTTACATTATTTCAAGCTCAAATGCCCCCATATGTTATAAAACATATTTTAGATCAAATAAAACCATTCTGACTAGGAATATAAATAACATCAGAAATTCTTTTCTCAATTTGAAAACCGAGCCTATGGAGCATCAGTCATAAGGAGCACCTGCCTCATTGTTTAACAGATACTGATTAGTAATCACTTCCCAATTCACTTATATTTATATGCACTCCATTTATTATGCAATGGTGGCTGCTTTGGAGCTCTTGCGGTGCAGGCTTGATCAAGTGAGCTCACCGCAAGTTAAAGGAATAGACAAGTCCAAAATAAACTTTCATGATTCAAATAGAGAATGTAATTTTAAACAACTTTCCAATTTACTTTTAACAACAATTTTGCTTTGTTCTCTTGGTATTCTTAGTTGAAATCTAAATCTAGGAGGCTCATATGCTAATTTTTTATACCTTGAAGGCTGCCTCTTAGGTGAAAGCAGTTTTTCACCACTAGAGGGTGTTAGTTCATGTGTTTCATATAGATAATATTGAGCTCAAGCACATAAAGTTACCTAGAAGTAAGCACTAATTGGCTAAAATGCAAATCTTTCAAAAGAACTGAAATAAGGGGGCATTTTGCAGAGGCTTAGATACAAGGTAATCCCAGAGGTAAAAACTGTATTATTATAACTGTTTTGTTTATGAAAAACTGGGGAATGGGTAATATAGGGATTTTTTATCTTTTTAAACAAAAAAAATTCTGGTGTTGACTGTCCCTTTAAGAAGCAGTGGTGATACAACCTCTGCTTCTTAACCTCTCTACCACCTCAGAGGTAGCTGTGTTAAATTACACAAAACGTGTTCCTTCTGGGTGATTGACAGGCCTGCTCTCACACGCGCAGTCAGGGCAGCATTGCTCATGGATTTCCACTTGCAATAATAAATGTGGGTAGAGGGCGAAGAGAATGACCTGCCTGCTTATTACAAAGATGTTGCTCACCCTGTCTGAAAATCTTGTTAAATTGAGACACATGTCCAAAATTAATATTTCTGACAACATTTTCCTTAAAAATTGCAAAAAAATATGATATGAAGTTAACTCTGTTTACCATGAATTTTTCAGGAAATAGATTTAAAATGTTATACTAGAGCAGTTCTTTATTTTTATTTGTTCTACAGTTTAAAATTTTAAAAAGTAAATGTCATAATATCTCACTATACAACTATACAACTAGAGTTCAGAGGAAAGAATCAGTTTCTTTAAAAAACTTACTGCCTTGGAATAAAAATACTAACCATGCTATTTAGCATAAATTATGTAAGCTTATAGCACTGATTTTAAACCATTATTTATTTACTTTAATTCACTAGAACAGAGCCTATCGATGTATCGCTGTATCGATCATGTCCGCCAGACATTGATAAATGGCGACAGCATACACTGTTGGCTTTTATCATTGCACACGCAGTTCTGGTGAACTGTTTGTGCAATGCCGCCCCCTGCAGATTTGTGGCCAATTGGCCGCTAGCAGGAAGTGTCAATCAACCCAATCGTATGCAATCGAGTGGATTGCTGTCCGCCACCTCAGAGGCGGTGTACGAGTTAAGGAGCGGTGGTCTTAAGACCGCTGTTTCTTAACTCCTGTTTCTGGCGAGCCTGAAGGCTCGCGCGGAAACAGATGTAGTTGGCCCTATTCGGGCCATGATTAATCGGCCCCTATATGTACTGTATATATTTGGTTTTTTTATAATCTAGATTGACTAGAACCATAAAGGGACTTTAAACAGTAAATAAATGCTATATATAATGTTGTATATAAAGCAAATATTAGCCTGCGAATAATATGTAGGCCTTTTTAAAAATTATATTGATAAAATATTGAAAAATTATAAGTGTAAAGCTCTATAAAGTTCTTTAGTGTCTATAACGCAATGAGTGTCACCGCGTTGAAACCTACAAGTCTCATATCTTATCTGTTCTGCTGTGGGCAATTAGGCGCATATAAAATGTGCAAAGCATGACTTTTGGAATATAGTAACGTTAAAGTCCCTTTAACATTTCTCTAGTCCACATAGCCTCTTTATTTTTCCCTAATTGTATTAAGCAGGATAGATTAGATAAAGGAAGCCTAAGTTCCAACGTGGTAATGCCCTTTACTTTATTATA
Organism: Bombina bombina; assembly: GCF_027579735.1. NCBI lineage: Eukaryota > Metazoa > Chordata > Amphibia > Anura > Bombinatoridae > Bombina > Bombina bombina. The sequence goes on along the minus strand of NC_069499.1, from coordinate 865,163,976 downwards.
GAATTTGAAAGAAATTAGAAAGCCTACACTTTTCAGAGATAAATTACATAAAAGGTGGGTAAATAAATAATGAAAGTATAGTGCAAAGCTTTTTACACATAGTTGAAATATTATATTACAATCTCAAAATTTTAAAATTCTCTTTAAAAGGACATAACACTGCAATGCCAAGATGCTTTGATTTGTTTAGAGCATTTTAATATTGCACTGTTTCTTACCTATACCAAAGCTTAATGTAGCTGGTGATTGGTGCCTATGCACATATGCCTTCCCTAATTGGCTCAGTTGCTGTGTTCCGATCCAAACAGTCGGCTAGATTTAGAGTTCTGCGGCCAAAGGGGTGCGTTAGCTACGCATGCTTTTTTTTCCCCGCACCTTTTAAATACCGCTGGTATTTAGAGTTCACAGAATGGCTGCGTTAGGCTCCAAAAAAGGGAGCGTAGAGCATATTTAACGCCACTGCAACTCTCGATACCAGCGGTGCTTACGGACGCGGCCAGCTTCAAAAACGTGCTCGTGCACGATTCCCCCATAGAAAACAATGGGGCTGTTTGAGCTGAAAAAAAAACTAACACCTGCAAAAAAGCAGCGTTCAGCTCCTAACGCAGCTACATTGTTTTCTATGGGGAAACACTTCCTAAGTCTGCACCTAACACCCTAACATGTACCCTGAGTCTAAACACCCCTAACCTTACACTTATTAACCCCTAATCTGCCGACCCCACTATCGCTGACACCTGCATATTTTTTTAACCCCTAATCTGCCGCTCCGTACACCGCCGCTACCTACATTATACCTATGTACCCCTAATCTGCTGCCCCTAACACCGCCGACACCTAACTTCAAACATTAACCCCTAATCTGCCGACCGGATCGCACCGCTACTATAATAAATGTATTAACCCCTAAAGCTAATTCTAACCCTAACACTAACACCCCCCTAAGTTAAATATAATTTAAATCTAACAAAATAAATTATTTCTTATTAAATAAATTAATCCTATTTAAAGATAAATACTTACCTGTAAAATAAACCCTAATATAGCTACAATATAAATTATAATTATATTGTAGCTATTTTAGGATTTATATTTATTTTACAGGTAACTTTGTAATTATTTTAACCAGGTACAATAGCTATTAAATAGTTAATAACTATTTAATAGTTACCTAGTTAAAATAATTACAAAATTACCTGTAAAATAAATCCTAACCTAAGTAACAATTAAACCTAACACTACACTATCAATAAATAAATTAAATAAAATACCTACAATTACCTACAATTAAACCTAACACTACACTATCAATAAATTAATTAAATACAATACCTACAAATAAATACATTTAAATAAACTAACTAAAGTACAAAAAATAAAAAAGAACTGTTACAAAAAATAAAAAATATTTACAAACATTAGAAAAATATTACAACAATTTTAAACTAATTACACCTACTCTAAGCCCCCTAATAAAATAACAAAGCCCCCCAAAATAAAAAAAATGCCCTACCCTATTCTAAATTTAAAAAGTTCAAAGCTCTTTTACCTTACCAGCCCTTAAAAGGGCCCTTTGTGGGGCATGCCCCAAAGAATTAAGCTCTTTTGCCTGTAAAAGAAAAATGCAACCCCCCCAACATTAAAACCCACCACCCACATACCCCTAATCTAACCCAAACCCCCCTTAAATAAACCTAACACTACCCCCCTGAAGATCATCCTACCTTGTCTTCACCACACGGGTATCACACCGATCCGTCCGAAGTCTTCATCCAAGCCCAAGCAGGGGCTGGCAATCCATAATCCGGCTGAAATCTTCTATCAAGCGTCGGCTGAAGAGGTCCAGAAGAGGCTCCAAAGTCTTCATCCTATCCAGGAAGAAGAGGAGATCCGGACCGGCAACCATCTTGATCGAAGCGGCATCTTCTATCTTCATCTGATGACGAACGGCTCCATCCTGAAGACCTCCAGCACGGATCTATCCTCTTCTTCCGACGTCCAACTGAAGAATGAAGGTTCCTTTAAGGGACGTCATCCAAGATGGCGTCCCTCGAATTCCGATTGGCTGATAGGATTCTATCAGGCAATCGGAATTAAGGTAGGAAAATTCTGATTGGCTGATGGAATCAGCCAATCAGATTCAAGTTCAATCCGATTGGCTGATTGGATCAGCCAATCAGATTGAGCTTGCATTCTATTGGCTGTTCCGATCAGAATTTTCCTACCTTAATTCCGATTGGCTGATAGAATCCTATCAGCCAATCGGAATTCGAGAGACGGCATCTTGGATGACGTCCCTTAAAGGAACCTTCATTGTTCAGTTGGACGTCGGAAGAAGAGGATAGATCCGCGCTGGAGGTCTTCAGGATGGAGCCGTTCGTCATCGGATGAAGATAGAAGATGCCGCTTGGATCAAGATGGTTGTCAGTCCGGATCTCCTCTTCTTCCCGGATAGGATGAAGACTTTGGAGCCTCTTCTGGACCTCTTCAGCCGACGCTTGATAGAAGACTTCAGCCGGATTATGGATCGCCAGCCCCTGCTTGGGCTTGGATGAAGACTTTGGAGCCAGGACGGATCGGTGTGATACCCGGTGTGGTGAAGACAAGGTAGGATGATCTTCAGGGGAGTAGTGTTAGGTTTATTTAAGGGGGGTTTGGGTTAGATTAGGGGTATGTGGGTGGTGGGTTTTAATGTTGGGGGCGTTGTATTTTTCTTTTACAGGCAAAAGAGCTGAATTCTTTGGGGCATGCCCCACAAAGGACCCTTTTAAGGGCTGATAAGGTAAAAGAGCTTTGAACTTTTTTAATTTAGAATAGGGTAGGGCATTTTTTTTATTTTGGGGGGCTTTGTTATTTTATTAGGGGGCTTAGAGTAGGTGTAATTAGTTTAAAATTGTTGTAATATTTTTCTAATGTTTGTAAATATTTTTTTATTTTTTGTAACTTAGTTCTTTTTATTTTTTGTACTTTAGTTAGTTTATTTAAATGTATTTATTTGTAGGTATTGTATTTAATTAATTTATTGATAGTGTAGTGTTTTAATTGTAACTTAGGTTAGGATTTATTTTACAGGTAATTTTGTAATTATTTTAACTAGGTAACTATTAAATAGTTATTAACTATTTAATAGCTATAGTACCTGGTTAAAATAATTACAAAGTTGCCTGTTAAATAAATATTAATCCTAAAATAGCAGCAATATAATTATAATTTATATTGTAGCTATATTAGGGTTTATTTTACAGGTAAGTATTTAGCTTTAAATAGGATTAATTTATTTAATAATAGTTAATTTATTTCGTTAGATTTAAATTATATTTAAGTTAGGGGGGGTTAGGGTTAGGGTTAGAATTAGCTTTAGGGGTTAAAAAATTTATTAGAATAGCGGTGAGCTCCGGTCGGAAGATTAGGGGTTAATGCTTGAAGTTAGGTGTCGGCGATGTTAGGGAGGGCAGATTAGGGGTTAATACTATTTATTATAGGGTTATTGAGGCGGGAGTGAGGCGGATTAGGGGTTAATAACTTTATTATAGTAGCGGTGCGGTCCGCTCGGCAGATTAGGGGTTAATAAGTGTAGGTAGGTGGCGGCGGCGTTGGGGGGGGCAGATTAGGGGTTAATAAATATAAATAGGTGTCGGCGGTATTAGGGGCAGCAGATTAGGGGTACATAGGGATAACGTAGCTGGCGGCAGTGTACGGAGCGGCAGATTAGGGGTTAAAAAATTTAATAGAGTGGCGGCGATGTGGGGGGACCTCGGTTTAGGGGTACATAGGTAGTTTATGGGTGTTAGTGTACTTTAGAGCACAGTAGTTTAGAGCTTTATAAACCAGCGTTAGCCCAGAAAGCTCTTAACTCCTGTTTTTTTCTGCGGATGGAGTTTTGTCGTTAGATTTCTAACGCTCACTTCAGCCACGACTCTAAATACCGGCGTTAGAAAGATCCCATTGAAAAGATAGGATACGCAAATGGCGTAGGGGGATCTGCGGTATGGAAAAGTCGCGGCTGGAAAGTGAGCGTTAGACCCTTTCCTGACTGACTCCAAATACCAGAGGGCGGTAAAAACCAGCGTTAGGAGCCTCTAATGCTGGTTTTCACGGCTACCACCCAACTCTAAATCTAGCCGTAAGTGTTGCTGATTCAAAGCTGTTGTTATTTATGTGTTTAACCCTATTGTGAGCATTTAACATATAGATATAGGAAAGCAACAGTGCAATAGCAAAAAGTTCTAAAGACTGTTCTTATTGCAGCATTAAAGGGACATGAAACTCATATTTTTTCTTTTATGATTTAGAAAGAGTATACAATTTTAAACAACTTTCTAATTTACTTCTATTAACTAATATGCTTCATTCTCTTGATATCCTTTCCTGAAATGCATATCTAGATAGGCTCAGTAGCTGCTTATTGGTGGCTGCACATAGATGCCTCATGTGATTGGCTCACCCATGTGCATTGCTATTTCTTCATCAAAGGATATCTGAAGAATGAAGCAAATTAAATAACAAAAGTAAATTGGAAAACTGTTTAAAATGATATTCTCTATCTGAATTATGAAAGAAACATTTTGGGATTAATGTCCCTTTAAAGGGACACTGAACCCAATTTTTTTTATTTTGTGATTCAGATAGAGCATGCAATTTTAAGCAACTTTCTAATTTACTCCTATTATCAATTTTTCTTCATTCTCTTGCTATTTTTATTTGAAAAAGAAGGCATCTAAGCTATTGTTTGGATTAGAACACTGGACAGCACTTGTTTATTGGACGGTTAAATTAATCCACCAATCAGCAAGAACAACCCAGGTTGTTCACCAAAAATGGGCCGGCATCTAAAATTTAATTCTTGCTTTTCAAATAAAGATACCAAGAGAATGAAGAAAATTTGATAATAGGAGTAAATTAGAAAGTTGCTTAAAATTGCATGCTCTATCTGAATCACAGAAGAAAAAATATGGGTTTAGTGTCCCTTTAAGTCCCTTTAAAAAGATCTGTCATGTTGGTAAAATAGTAGCTATGTAGAATCCTTTCCTGGTTCCTAAAAAGTAGAACCATATTTTGGCTGCAGTTTGAATACATTATAATTAACATTATAACTCTTTAAACATCATTATCAAAATCTTCTAATGTTATTTTAAATAAAACAGATCTGGAACTGTTTATTGGTGCACAATCTTGCATCTAAGCTATGCAAAGCCCTTAAGTGTAGCTAACCCTTAACTTGTTCCAGAGTCTTTCACTGCTTACACCAAACAAAATGCTTCAGGTGGGGATCGCACGAGGCCTATAAAAAAACACGCTAACCTGCAAGTAACAAAAAAGAATCAATTTTTCCCTACAGACGTTCAAGCTTTATATTGAAAGCTTTCAGTCTCCTATGCATCTGTGTGCAACCTTTATTCTGCATTCCTGCGTAGAAAGACGAGTTATATCTAAAAGGTCAATTCATTCAGCAGGGCACAGGGTAGAATTGAATATAATTATCCCAAACTTTGCAGTGTAGATTCATGCTTCAATTCATTCACAAAATAGAAAGCTGTATAATTAACTCAAAGCCTTAGCGAAACTTCATTCAATCTGTTTCAGGTATCATTCTGCTCTGAGTCACAATGGGAGATTTTCATTTAGGGACATTGTACGTATTAACCCCTATTCAGCTTCCAATTACTCTGAATAAGTGAATTGTCTGTTTCAGGAATGTAATTTGAAAATGTTGTCATGCAATCTGAGGTGAGTTTTTTTTTTTCATTAATCTATCTCTAATTTAAGCAGAAAGCTTGTAGGTTACTTCAAATCCATTAGATTTTTTTTTTTAAAAAAACAGTAGACGATTACAATTCTCATGCGCAGAAAACAACAGAACTATCTACCATGAATAGTGGTATTTTTTTTAATAATATCCACAAAAGAAATTTGATGAGCTCCTGACCTGGTCAATAATGGACACAATTCAATTTAGAATTTGACAGGCAGAATGTAACCTGACAAAAATATAAATAACTAGGGAAAAATGCTTTACAAATGCCAAAATCTAGAAGAAAAAAAAAAAGCTTTTATTTGGGGAAAGAACTCAAGTTTCAGAATTCTCTTGTACTATAGAAGGAATCAGCAATGACTCCAGTGCAATTTTCAGTGTTGCTAAACCAGGATCTTTAAGAATTATGCATTTAAAGGGACAGTCAACACCAGAATTTTTGTTGTTTTAAAAGATAGATAATCCCTTAATTACCCATTCCCTAGCTTTGAATAACCAACTCCATTATAATAATACACATTTTACCTCTGTGATTACCTTGTATCTAAGCCTCTACAGACTACCCCCTTATTTCAGTTCTTTTAACAGACTTGCATTTTAGCCAATCAGTGCTCACTCCTCGGTAAATTCACGTGCATGAGCTCAATGTTATCTATATGGAAACTATGAACTAACGCCCTCTAGTGGTGAAAACTGTCAAAATGCATTTAGATTAGAGGCGACCTTCAAGGTCTAAGAAATTACCATATAAACCTCCTAGGTTTAGCTTTCAACTAAGAATACCAAGAGAACAAAGCAAAATTGGTGATAAAAGTAAATTGGAAAGTTGTTTAAAATTACATGCCCTATTTAAATCATGAAAGTTTTTTTGGACTTGACTGTCCCTTTATTAACCCCTTAATGACCACAGCACTTTTCCATTTTCTGTCCGTTTGGGACCAAGGCTATTTTTACATTTCTGCGGTGTTTGTGTTTAGCTGTAATTTTCCCCTTACTCATTTAATGTACCCACACATATTATATACCGTTTTTCTCGCCATTAAATGGACTTTCAAAATATACCATTATTTTCATCATATCTTATAATTTACTATAAAAATTTTTATAAAATATGAGGAAAAAATGGAAAAAAACACACTTTTTCTAACTTTGACCCCCAAAATCTGTTATACATCTACAACCACCAAACAAAAACCATGCTAAATAGTTTCTAAATTTTGTCCTGAGTTTAGAAATACCCAATGTTTACATGTTCTTTGCTTTTTTTGCAAGTTATAGGGCCATAAATACAAGTAGCTTTTTGCTATTTCCAAACCACTTTTTTTCAAAATTAGCGCTAGTTACATTAGAACACTGATATCTTTCAGGAATCCCTGAATATCCATTGACATGTATATATATATATTTTTTTAGAAGACATCCCGAAGTATTGATCTAGGCCCATTTTGGTATATTTCATGCCACCATTTCACCGCCAAATGCGATCAAATAAAAAAAATTGTTCACTTTTTCACAATTTTTTTCACAAACTTTAGGTTTCTCACTGAAATTATTTACAAAAAACGTATGCAATTATACATGGTTGTAAATGCTTCTCTGGGATCCCCTTTGTTCATAAATAGCAGACATATATGGCTTTGGTTTTGCTTTTTACTAATTAGAAGGCTGCTAAATGCGACTGCGCACCACACGTGTATTATGCCCAGCAGTGAAGGGGTTAATTAGGGAGCATGTAGGGAGCTTCTAGGGTTAATTTTAGCTTCAGTGTAGTGTAGTAGACAACCCCAAGTATTGATCTAGGCCCATTTTGGTATATTTCATGCCACCATTTCACCGCCAAATGCAATCAAATTAAAAAAAACGCAAAATTTTTCACAATTTTAGGTTTCTCACTGAAATTATTTACAAACAGCATGTGCAATTATGGCACAAATAGTTGTAAATGCTTCTCTGGGATCCCCTTTGTTCAGAAATAGCAGACATATATGGCTTTGGCGTTGCTTTTTGGTAATTAGAAGGCCGCTAAGTGCTGCTGCGCATCACACGTGTATTATGGCTAGAAGTCAAGGGGTTAATTAGGTAGTTTGTAGGGAGCTTGCAGGGTTAATTTTAGCTTTAGTGTAGAGATCAGCCTCCCACCTGACACATCAGACCCCCTGATATCTCCCAAACAGCTCCCTTCCCTCCCCCACCCCACAATTGTCCCCGCCATCTTAAGTACTGGCAGAAAGTCTGCCAGTACTAAAATAAAAGTTTTTTTTTTTTTTTTTTAAATACATCTTTAGCATATTTACATATGCTACTTTGTAAGATCCCCCCTTAGCCCCCAACCTCCCTGATCCCCCCCAAAACAGCTCTCTAACCCCCCCCTGCCTTATTGGGGGCCATCTTGGGTACTGGCAGCTGTCTGCCAGTACCCAGTTAACAATATTTTTTTTTTTTTTTTATTATTTTTTTTACATTTTTCTGTAGTGTAGCTTCCCCACGACCAACCCCTACCCCCACCCCCTCCCAGATCCCTTAGATTACTTTTTGGGGGCATTTATTCCCCCTCTTCCTCCCACTTATTACAGGATTATTTCTGTAGTGTAAGCGGTTCCCACCCGCTCCCTCCCGTGCACGCGCCCGCCGATCCCCCATGCATGCGCGCGTGTCTGTGCGCGCCCCTGACTCTCCCGCACCCGATCCCGCCCCCCTCTGTGTCTCTGAAGCCATCGATGGCCGCCCACACGCCTCCCACTGCAGCTCCCACCCACCAACGATTGCGGCCATCGATGTCCGGTGTAGAGAGGGCCACAGAGTGGCTCTCTCTGCACCGGAGGGGTACAAATTGTTATTGCAGGATGCCTCGATATTGAGGCATCCTGCAATAACCGGAAAGCAGCTGGAAGCGATGAGGATCGCTTCCAGCTGCTTTCCAAACCGAGGACGTACGCCATACGTCCTCAGGCGTTAACTGCATTTTTTCTGAGGACGTATGGCGTATGTCCTCGGTCATTAAGGGGTTAAACTCTTATGATTCAGATCGAGCATGCCATTTAGAAAAAAAAAAAAACTAGTGTTGTGTGCTTTGCAATTTTTTGAAACATATATCCATTTCATGACATAATACCAATGTAGACTCAGGAGCGTTCACGTGTCTATATGGCAAAATTCTTGCCAATAAGGCAGTCTCCCATGATATTGCCCAAGCCTACCCTCAGATGCCTATTTATCAAAGGTCTTGCGGACCTGATCCGACAGTGCGGACCTGATCCGACAGAGTCTTGTCAGCCTCTCAGTGAGAGCATTGATGAAAATTAGAGTCTACAGATGCAGGGAGAGCCTTTCTGCAAAACCATCCAGACTCAGATTAACAGTTCCTATAAGCAATCAGCGTTGACGAGTTTCGCTGCCTGCTTTCTTTACTCTATCTGTCAAACTTGAAGAACCGTGTTGCTGTTCCATGGTCATTTCATTTTATACACATGTAATAATGATAGAAGACAGGGTCTCAGTGGGACTCCTTTATTTTTATGGAATCAAGGGTTAATATCTCCTGAGGGGGATTATTGAACAGTGGGGTCTTGTTAATCGTGTTTGTTATGTGATTTTGACTGCGTATATGTAGGGATAATTTTAGGCTCTTAAGGCTGATACGGAACATACAGGTTATAGAGCTGCACAATTTTATTAAACTGGCGTGCTTTTCCTTAGCAGGGGCAGTCCTGCTTCAGGCACCATGTGACTGGGAGTAGTGACGTCTTGTTTCTTATTTCCGATTCCTGACCGAGTGGCTGCAGAGAAGAGTTATTTTCTCTACCTGTCTGGGTCATAGGAGGTGGTGAGTACCCCAGCCACTGGGTTATGGAGGATTATGATATTCTAGAGGATTCCTCTGATACAGATTTTTATACCTGTGTATGCTGTGAGGAGAACCGGGAAGTCCAGACCTGCTCTATTATGTTCCGTATGCCGCAATAGAGTGTTCTCTTCAAACAATGTTTAGATGTTGGAGATCACTGAGCTGTCAACCTCTGTGGATTCCTCGTCCCGTAAGGTGCGTTCCCTAGAATCTTATCCCACACATGCAGTTTCCCTAAGTGCCATTACTCCTTCGTCTGAGGGAGACTTTTTTCCACCGGAGGTTACTGCGTGTTTCCACATGGCCCTCTCTATGGCTTTAGCGAGTTTGCCTCATCCTGCTACAAAGCAAAGGGTTAATCCGGTCACTCCTACACATGGGCCGTCGTATAAAATGACGATTGTGCCTGATCAGTCATCTGGGGGTGCGGTTCCCTCTGAGGCTTCAGAGGTAGAACCTCCAGGGTCAGAATCGCCTGATTTGACTCCTCCGATTGAGGAAGATTTGGCTTTTAAACTTAGAGTGGCATGCCTGCGTTTACTTTTGGTGATGTTAGAGGTTCCCAGTCCTGAACCGTCAGGTGGATCTCAGTCCTCTATGTTAGATAATGATCTTGATTAGACGAGTGGAGAAGATTGAATCCTCTTCTTTATTGTCTATATGTATATAGTTATAGAATCCAAGTCCCAAGCTCTATGGGGATTTGTGTTATAAACAGGCAGGACCTGTTCATTTGCACACCCTTTCGAAGTCCCTTTTTGTGCGTTTACCTTTTTTAATTTCTAATCTTTTTCAGATAGTTTTTGTTTTAAGAGCTCAGGGTTCTTGTGGAAGCGCTCTTTTGGAGTTTTGTCACTTGGGTTGTTCCTGGTTATCTCGACTTTGATGGTCGTGATGGATGGTGTCTTCCGATGGAAACTTATAGGTCTCTATTCGGGGTGATGATTCCCTCGATTTTATAGAGATAAAAAATGTAAGCCTCTGAGCTTATTTTCTTTATTTGTTTATTCTCAGTTCCTAGCCCTGCTGGAACTTAAGATTTTGTTTATGTTTTTTAATGACAGACGTGTCGTACCCTTGATGACGGGCAGGACCTATTTTGGGTAATAGTTAAGTCTGTTCTTTCCATCTACTCTAGAGAAGGAGCTCTTTCTAATTATTATGGTCCAGGCCGAACAGGTCTATTTATCCGGAGGACAGGCAGGACCTGTCATCTTGGTTCTTCTGGATGGGCTCTTGATGCTGGATCATATGGCCGGAGTTTAGCTTTTTATTCCGTCTTGCAGGACTAGGTCACTTTTGGAGCCTTGTCCCGGTACTCTTCACAGTATCATTAAACTGTTGGTGACTGGTTCAATAAGGGGAGGGGTTTCCCGTCCTTTTTGGGTCTGAAGATTTTTAATCAAAGCTTATTAGATCTTGTTCAGAAAGAATTCACAGTTCTCTCTACCTGGATTTAGAAGAAGTATATATTTCCTGTCTAAAGCAGTCCATTGTACCCTGATGGTTATCTCAGTGGCTTTACAACTCTAAGGTTGATGGTTCAAATCCAGCTGCTGTCGCTGGATGTCCATTTACAACATCCTTGTTTAAGTGGGTCCGGTTCTTAGGGACCGTTTTCTTCAAGAACCGCGCTTTGATCCTAAGTTTTGGGATCTGGGGTTTAATGTGGCAGTAGCCTATTTCTAGGTGTTGCGATGGCTCGCGAGTCATGGCAGTTCTGTTTTTTCCAGCTTTTGCTAGTAGACCCTTTGGGTTTTGCTTCCTGTTGGTTCCATCCTCAGAGGGGGACCTAGACCGAGTTCTGGTGTTGGCACCAGGTTGGATCCTTTGGATATGGCTTGGTTTTTCAGACAGGAAGGCTCTTGATTTACAGCTTACAAAGTTAGTATTACTTCATAAGGTTCTGCCCTTCAATTCTCCTTCAGGCCTTAGTGGGCACTGTGGTGGGGGGTGATGGATACAGCCCTAACCAAGTCTTCGAGATTGCTTTGGGTTCTTTGACTCTGTCTTAGCTGTCTTTAGGATTACTGGTTAGGGAATCGTTCTCCAGAGTTTGGTTCAGATCTCCCGGTGTTGGGGATTCTTCTTCTAGTTCCTCCGAGGAAGTTTTGGCTTGGTCTCTTCCCTGTCAGCAAGGAGAGAGTGTTTTTTTGGGGTATGTGGATCAGGATTCCTCCCAATCTCCCTTCGGGTTCAGTCGAGCATTTTGCTCTGAGGTCTGGTCTTCCAGTCGGGACCTCTTGCTGAGTGGAGTTAGTGAGTTCCTCCTGCAAAGATGGGAGGGTCTCAAATTTGGTAATGGGAAGAGGCCCACTACGGCCCTTGGCAGCAATACTTTCTCTGAGCGGGCTTTTCTGGAATGGATGTTCCTTACGATCATCCATTGATCGGACTATCCAGAGTTTTTCGAATGTGTCTCTGAAGGATGCAGATTGAGTTTCTCAACTGAAGTCCACTAGACTAAGTGGTCAGGATTAGTTTCCCGTTCTAGCAAGCTATAGACTTGTAGTTTGAATCCTGCTGTGGCAGCTTTCTTAATTTTCTCAGGAGGTCTATTTTGACCTTCTTTTTTTCGGCCATGTCACTCTCTTTGAGGATGGCTCGATCTTACCTGGAGTGGGCGTCAGTGAGTCTGTTGCTCCATTTTTGCCTGTGAGTTCGTAGTCATGGTTAAGAGGCTTTGCTACCATGAGAGTTCCCTTGTTGCAGGGATCTACTGGGTCAGGGTCTCTTTTTCTCTAGGTATCCTGTCTTCTGGGGCGAATTGCAAGGGGTCGCTTGGTCCTAGGCGAGAGAAGTTTTTTTTCTGATGGGTTTCCATATTTCCTTCAGCTCTTACCTGGTTTCTTATCACCTACTTAGGTGTAGAGGACTCCCTCTCTTTTGTCAATAGCTTGTCCTGATTCTCTTCTGGTTTCTGGAGTATCTTCTTACCCCTCTAGAATGAGCTGGAGAGGGCTTGTCTAGCTAGTTTCTTGTTAGAAGGGGCAGCCAGCATAGATAGCCTGTTGGTTAGCTTAGCTGCCTAGCAAGCGGAATGTTGCAGATGGATACCAGCTGTAGTTCCTTTCTCTGGTATGTGATTTCGCAAGCAGTTTTTGCTTTCTGTTTGTGTTACGGTTCATGAGGCTTTTTGATCTTCCAGGTGTTCAGTTGTGTTTGCTAGGGCACTGCCTGCAGCAAGGCCGACAAGTCAATTCCTTGCTCCATTTTGGAGTTAGATTTAACCTTCAGGAGTTGCATCGGTTTTCCTTTGTACCTGTACAGGAGGTGGTCTTTGTATTTTTATTCAAGGACCTATTTCATCTGTAGATTGTTTTTTCTACATGTCATAATTTCTGGGTTTGCACTTTGCAATATATTCTTCCTTATTGTGGTCTCCCTTCTAATAAGGATATTTCTAAGCTTTTTCTCCTTGTCCATATGGGAAGAGGTTCTTCCTTTTTTGGGGAATATTTCCCTGAGGTTTCTGTCACTTAATCAGCATAGAAAGTTTTTTCCTCATGTTATTCATATCAGGAAGTGTGCAAGATTTTGGAGGCTGATGACTTCCTCCTTGTTGTGTAAGAGTGTTTATCGCTGGTTCTAGGAGTCTGCGGGACATGAGCCTCCTCAGAGGTTTTTGGCTCAGTTCGAGTGCAGTGACATATTTTTTGGATCTCTGACATGAGACCCTATGGTTCTATTTGTTAGGCGGCTGCTTGGTCCTCCTAACATTCTTGTTCTTGTTCTTTTTATTCTTTGCTTCTATCAAGGAAGCCTTCGGGAGTTTGGTTTTCTTGCAGACTGTGTTGCCCTCAGGTTGGGCCGCCTCTTATTTGTACCCTTCCATTAGCATTCAGTATCCTCTGTAGCTTGGGTATTATTTCCCACAAGTAATGAATGCAGCTGTGGACTCTCCCTGTATTTAGAAGGAAAACATAAATTATGACTTACCAGATAATTTCCTTTCCTTCGATACAAGGAGAGTACACAGCTCCCGCCCATGCTTTCCGGTGGGCGGCCCTAAATTTAAAATTGTTTTCTTCTGGCACCTTTTACACCCTAATATTTCTTCTACTGTTTCTTGTTCCCTCAGTAGAATTACTGGGGGATGAGGGAAGTGGGAGAGGTATTTAAGTCTTTGGCTGGTGTGTCATTGCCTCCTCCTGGTGGCCAGGTTCTGTTTTCTGTATTCCCACAAGTAATGAATGCAGCTGTGGACTCTCCCTGTATCAAAGGAAAGGAAATTATCTGGTAAGTCATAATTTATGTTTTTTTATTAAACTTTCTGTGGTTAGTTTTATGAACATATTATAAGTTGTACTTTGTTTTATTTAAGGAATAGTTAATAATACTGGTGGCATTTTGGGCAAGGAAGGCTTGATGACTCAGGGGTCAAGTATTTTGCAATATTTTCCCTGCCCATGAGTCTACATATGAAAGAGGCAATGGGGAAGCTGAATCAAACATCAATGGGCAGGACTCAGATAGATCCATTGACTGATGGGTATATGAAGCCACACCCAAGAGAAAGTTTAGGAAAATAGGGAGTTGATGTTTATAGATTAAGCATATGAGTAGTGGAGAGAGATTACTTGGATCTGATTAGGACCTGACTCAGTTTACGTTAACAGAAGTCTAGTACCAGCTGTGTGAGTAGCAGCTGAATCCAATTATATGGATTTTTTGGTTTATAAGAGAAAGAGAATCATCAGAAGGAGTGTTATGGGTGGCAGTGGCCTAGAGGGAAGGTCACTGGTTTGTGTATTGATATTTAAAGTCTAAATTTAGGGTGGGCGGCCCTAAATTTAAAATTGTTTTCTTCTGGCACCTTTTTCACCATGAAATTTCTCCTACTGTTTCTTGTTCCCTCTGCAGAATTACTGGGGGATGAGGGAAGTGGGAGAGGTATTTAAGTCTTTGGCTGGTGTGTCATTGCCTCCTCCTGGTGGCCAGGTTCTGTATTCCCACAAGTAATGAATGCAGCTGTGGACTCTCCCTGTATCGAAGGAAAGGAAATTATCTGGTAAGTCATAATTTATGTTTTTTTTTTTTATATTTCTTTTTTATTTTGTGTCAGCATTACAACAAAATTACTAATTAAATTCAGAAGCAGAAAGAAGAGAAAAATTACATTCATATATTATCAACAACAATAACAATTAAATTTTTAACTCATAATTTAAGGGTCTCCATACACTGAACCCTGTGGAAATAAACTACAAAGGAAAAAAAAAAAAGGGCAAATCTTTTCTCCTTCTCATCTCCCCTTCCCCGCAAAGCCGTTGTTCCCTCACCATATATCCAATAAAATTATCTCTGAGTTTCTAAATGGAAATATTAGATAATCAATTTCGGTAGGTGAGAATATCAATAAATTTAGCCCATTTGTTAAAAAAACTTCTATTTCTCGTTCTAAGTTTAAGTCTGTAGCTTTTTGTTCAACTAGGTATTTTTTTTGAGGTAGTTCCTAACCTCTATGATTGAGGGAATGAATTTGCTATTCCAGTTTTTAAAGATTAACAGCTAGATTTAGAGTTTGGCGTTAGCCGTCAAAACCAGCGTTAGAGGTTCCTAACGCTGGTTTTGGGCTACCGCTGGTATTTAGAGTCGTGTAGGTAAGGGTCTAACGCTCACTTTGCAGCCGCGACTTTTCCATACCGCAGATCCCCCTACGCCATTTGCGTATCCTATCTTTTCAATGGGATCTTTCTAACACCGGTATTTAGAGTCTTGGCTGAAGTGAGCGTTAGAAATCTAACGACAAAACTCCAGCCGCAGAAAAAAGTCAGGAGTTAAGAGCTTTCTGGGCTAACGCCGGTTCATAAAACTCTTAACTACTGTGCTCTAAAGTACACTAACACCCATAAACTACCTATGTACCCCTAAACCGAGGTCCCCCCACATCGCCGCCACTCTATTAAATTTTTTTAACCCCTAATCTGCCGCTCCGTACACCGCCGCAAACTACGTTATCCCTATGAACCCCTAATCTGCCGACCGGACCTCACCGCTACTATAATAAATGTATTAACCCCTAATCCGCCTCCCTCCCGCCTCAATAACCCTATAATAAATAGTATTAACCCCTAATCTGCCCTCCCTAACATCGTTGACACCTAACTTCAAGTATTAACCCCTAATCTGCCGACCGGACCTCACCGCTACTCTAATAAATTTATTAACCCCTAAAGCTAAGTCTAACCCTAACACTAACTTATTTAATAAGATTTATTTTATTTCGTTAGATAAAAATTATATTTAACTTAGGGGGGGTCTAAGTTAAATATAATTCTTATCTAACGAAATAAAATAAATCTTATTAAATAAATTAATTCTATTTAAAGCTAAATACTTACCTGTAAAATAAACCCTAATATAGCTACAATATAAATTATAATTATATTGTAGCTATTTTAGGATTAATATTTATTTTACAGGTAACTTTGTATTTATTTTAACCAGGTACAATAGCTATTAAATAGTTAATAAATATTTAATAGTTACCTAGTTAAAATAATTACAAAATTACCTGTAAAATAAATCCTAACCTAAGTTACAATTAAAACTAACACTACACTATCAATAAATTAATTAAATAAAATACCTACAATTACCTACAATTAAACCTAACACTACACTATCAATAAATTAATTACATACAATACCTACAAATAAATACAATTAAATACACTAACTAAAGTACAAAAAATAAAAAAGAACTAAGTTACAAAAAATAAAAAATATTTACAAACATTAGAAAAATATTACAACAATTTTAAACTAATTACACCTACTCTAAGCCCCCTAATAAAATAACAAAGACCCCCAAAATAAAAAAAAATGCCCTACCCTATTCTAAAATTAAAATAGAAAAGCTCTTTTATCTTACCAGCCCTGAAAAGGGCCTTTTACGGGGCATGTCCCAAAGAATTCAGCTCCTTTGCCTGTAAAAAAAAACATACAATACCCCCCCAACATTACAACCCACCACCCACATACCCCTAATCTAACCCAAACCCCCCTTAAATAAACCTAACACTAAGCCCCTGAAGATCTTCCTACCTTGTCTTCACCATGCCAGGTATCACCGATCATTCAGGGCTCCAAAGTCTTCATCAAAGCGCAAGCGGGGGCTGGTGATCCATCATCCGGCTGAAGTCTTCTATCAAGCGGCAAGAAGTCCAGAAGAGGCTCCATGGTAGGAAGATCTTCAGGGGCTTAGTGTTAGGTTTATTTAAGGGGGGTTTGGGTTAGATTAGGGGTATGTGGGTGGTGGGTTGTAATGTTGGGGGGGTATTGTATGTTTTTTTTACAGGCAAAAGAGCTGAATTCTTTGGGGCATGCCCCGCAAAAAGCCCTTTTAAGGGCTGGTAAGGTAAAAGAGCTTTTCTATTTTAATTTTAGAATAGGGTAGGGCATTTTTTTATTTTGGGGGGCTTTGTTATTTTATTAGGGGGCTTAGAGTAGGTGTAATTAGCTTAAAATTGTTGTAATATTTTTATTATGTTTGTAATTAATTTTTTTATTTTTTGTAACTTAGCTTTTTTTATTTTTTGTACTTTAGTTAGTTTATTTAATTGTATTTATTTGTAGGTATTTCATGTAATTAATTTATTGATAGTGTAGTGTTAGATTTAATTGTAGGTATTTTATGTATTTAATTTATTGATAGTGTAGTGTTAGGTTTAATTGTAACTTAGGTTAGGATTTATTTTACAGGTAATTTTGTAATTATTTTAACTCGGTAGCTATTAAATAGTTATTAACTATTTAATAGCTATTGTACCTGGTTAAAATAAATACAAAGTTGCCTGTAAAATAAATATTAATCCTAAAATAGCTACAATATAATTATAATTTATATTGTAGCTATATTAGAATTTATTTTACAGGTAAGTATTTAGCTTTAAATGGGAATAAGTTATTTAATAAGAGTTAATTTATTTAGTTGTACAGAACAGCAGATTAGGGGTTAAAAAAAATATGCAGGGGTCAGCGATAGCGGGGGCGGCATATTAGGGGTTAATAAGTGTAAGGTTAGGGGTGTTTAGACTCGGGGTACATGTTAGGGTGTTAGGTGCAGACTTAGGAAGTGTTTCCCATAGGAAACAATGGGGCTGCGTTAAGAGCTGAACGCTGCTTTTTTGCAGGTGTTAGGTTTTTTTTAAGCTCAAATGGCCCCATTGTTTCCTATGGGGGAATCGTGCACAAGCACGTTTTTGAAGCTGGCCGCGTCCGTAAGCACTGCTGGTATTGAGAGTTGCAGTGGCGGTAAATATGCTATACGCTCCCTTTTTGGAGCCTAACCCAGCCCTTCTGTGAACTCTAAATACCAGCGGTATTTAAAAGGTGTGGGAGAAAAAAAGCCAGCGTTAGCTACGCGGGTCATTACCAACAAAACTCTAAATCTAGCCGTAAGTTTCTGGCTGCTAAGATAACTAAATTTACTATTTTAGAGTCAATGAAGTCCCTATTATTATTAATTAAGAAGATAATCACTACCAATGTAAATTTGAAAGATGTAACTTTCAACACTTTAAGTAGCCAATACTCTAGTTTGTGCCAAAATTGCTTGAGTCTGGCACAATTCCATACCATATGGATTAAATCTGCTGCTGGTAGGCTGCATTTTGGGCATTTATTAAAGTTTGTGTTATACCATTTATATCCTCTATCCGGAGTGTAATAAGTTTGATAAAGAAGTTTTATGTGGGACTCCCTCCAAGTCTCAGCCATGATCGACTCCATCAGTAATCTTATAGACCTGGCCACTTGTATATCTCCATCTATATTAGTATTGATAAGATTTGTCCATTTTTGGGTTAACCTCTCTAACTTTGTGCTTCCTTTATGCGAAACAAGGAGAATATACCAGGGAGCTATGGAAAAGTAGCCTGTCTTGGTCATAACTATCCAGTTGTCCAATTTGCCCCAGGACCACCTCCAAGTAAATTTACTGACTAACTGTATGGTGTAATGTCTGGCTTGTAGGTATGCGAAAAAATCCTGATTACTAAAGTTAAATTCCTGTTTCAATTCTTCAAATGATTTAATACTTCTTGTCTCTGGTTTAAATAGCTGTGAGACCCGGTATAACCCTTGGCTGTGCCAGTATTGCAATAATAGCGATTGTGTTCCCTCTTGGAACTCTGGGTTCACTAGGAAAGTTTGAAATCTTGGTATATTAATGTTCACGTCAGCACATGCACCAATCTTACCCCAGGCTATGATTATCGTATATATAGTTTTAAAACTTTTCACTTGTTTAGGTATTAAGTGGAGAGGGATATTAAGCAGGGATACAGGCAAGAAAGGATATATCATACTAGTATCAAGATCGTAGTCTGAAAAGTGGTTTGATTCTGCAATCCAGTCTGCTGCAACACATCCTAGAAAAACTAAATTATATAGATATAGATTGGGCAATGATAACCCAGCTATATGCTTAGGCAAGTTTAATCTCTGCAAAGAAATTCTAGGTTTTTTTGATTGCCAAATAAAGTGGCGAAGTGCGGTATTAAAATTCTTAATGTCATAAGATTTCAGTATAATAGGAAGGTTTGGGAATATATAACAGATCTTTGGTAAGATCACCATTTTGAACAAGGCAATGCGTCCCGATAGTGAGAGAGGCAGGTTCTGCCAATTTCTCATTTGTGTAATAGCTTGTTGGAGAATTGGGGAAATATTTAAAGAATACCAATCCTGAGGGTCAGCAGAAATCAAGATCCCCAGGTATCTAAAAGATTTAGAGACAATCTTAAATGGGTTATCTGTAAGAGAATTTTCTTTTACCCTTAGCCATAGTAATTCTGATTTCAGTTTGTTCATTTTGTAACCTGAAAAAAGGCCAAATATATCAATTATATCTAATAGCTTTGGAATATTGACGGAGGTGTTGGCGATATATACCAATAAATCGTCTGCGTACAATGCCACTTTGACCTCCTTTTTGAGGATTTTAATGCCCTCGATTTGTTGTCTTATTTTGATGGCTAGAGGTTCAATTGCTAAGTCGAATAACAGGGGTGAGAGCGGGCACCCTTGCCTTGTCCCTTTTTCAAGCTTTATTTTTTTCGATACCAGCCTGTGTATAACTATACTTGTAGATGATTGTGAGCAAATATTTTTAATTAGGTTAAGGAAATTATTCCTCAATCCAAAGCGAGCTAGTGTATCAAATAGATGTCCATGGTTAACCCTACCGAACGCTTTCTCAGCGTCAATTGCTAAAACTGCTGCGTCCGGGTAGGTTATGGGAAGCGGAAGAGGAGTTGTCTAATCTTAGCAGCTGAGCTGCGTTTAAGAAGAAACCCCACCTGATCGCTGTGGATAATCTCAGCTATACCCTTTGGCAATCTCTTAGCTAAGATGGAGGTGAAGATTTTGTAGTCGGGATTTAATAATGCAATAGGTCTATACGATTCCCTGTTGTGGGCATTTTTCCCTGGTTTAAGAATAAGGATAGTGTGAGATTCTACGAAGTTAGGTGGAATTTGAGCATTTTCCCTGAAGAAGAAATTAAAAAGTTTTGTCAGGTATAGGGTGATTGATGCTTCTAAACTTTTGTAGAATTCATTCGGTATTGCGTCTGGGCCTGGTCCTTTCTCAGATTTTAGCGCTCGAATTGTTTGTAATACTTCTAACTAAGATATTGGAGCGTATAATTTTGTGATGGGTAAATTTTCCCAGAATTTCACCTGTGCTCCCGAATCAATGGACGAGGGAGAGTAAATAGATTTATATTACCGGAAGAAGATTCTGGGTCTAGATTGGTATTTTAATTCTCCTTGTACTGTCTGAGTGTTTATGAAAGTGTCTTGTTCCTTTTTAGCTTTAATATATTTTTTCCAATTTTCCTCAAGGTATCTATTGTATGCGTTGGCTACCATCGCTATCAGCTGTCTCTCCTTTAGGCGAGAATCTCGTTTGATTTTTGCAGAATAGGCAATAATATCTCCCCTCAAAACGGCTTTCGCTGTCTCCTAAATGATCGACGGACTAGGTACTGAACCCTCATTCGTCCAATTTATTTTTTATATTTTGTGTTGTTACTAAGATATTTTGGGTAAAAAAAGCGTCACCCTGTTAAACGCTCCTTGTGACTTGGCATATCCAACATTATGGGGGCATGATCTGAGATGCATATTTCTGATATTGCCCCTTTAGCCCCCGTCTGATATAAGCTGTCATTTATTAAAATAAGATCTATTCTTGACAGAGATTTAGAAACTTTTGAATAACAGGTGTAACCCCTGCTATCTGGGTTCTGTGCCCTCCATACATCCCTAACTGCCAGGTTTAGGGAAATAGTATTAAACAGCTTTGTTTCTAGATTATCTTTTTTAGTCTTTCTTTGTGCAGCACCATGTCTAAGTCTGTCCAGAGGAAAACGGGGGGACATATTAAAATCTCCGGCTATGACTATTTGACCCTCTGCTACCTGAAGAATTTTAGATTGGAGAGAGCCCCAAAACTGATGAACAATTTCATTGGGTGCATAGAGGCTACAAATGGTATAAATTGAGTTAAAAAAAAATATTTTCAGTATTATATATCTACTATCTGTGTCTATTACTGTGAGTAGGAGAATAGCGACTCCTTTTTTCCTATTTAATGATGGAGCAAACAGCACCTCAGCCACCCAAGAGAATTTTAGTTTTAGTGATTCCCTTGGTATTTAGATGTGTTTCCTGCAGTAATGCTATAGAGGTGTTGAGTCTCTGGAGGTGAGACAGAATCGACTTCCTTTTAATAGGAGAAGTTATACCCCCAATGTTCCAGGACGTGATTCTGACCATATTATTCATAAATTGTTATCTGGAGAGTTCTGAGCGTTTTTCTGAAGGTGGGGGGTGGGGAGGCAGAAGGGGAAAAAAAAGAAAAGAAAAGGGAGTATTTAATCCCCTCAAAAATTTGCACATATTTGTTTATTATGAACATGCCACACATAAAAAGGAGATTATCAATTAAACCTATGTTCCACTAATTTTTTCTCTGCCTCTGCTGCTGATTCAAAAAAAAAAAAGTTTGATCCCCAAGAACCAATCTGAGTCTAGCAGGATATATAACAGTGGCCTGCCATCCTGCTTTTAATATTTTGCCACAGAAAGGAAATTATCTGGTAAGTCATAATTTATGGGTTTTATTATTAAACTTTCTGTGGTTAATTTTATGAACATATTATAAGTTGTACTTTGTTTTATCTAAGGGATAGTTAATAATACTGGTGGCATTTTGGCAAGGAAGGCTTGATGACTCAGGGGTCAAGTATTTTGCCATATTTTCCCTGCCCATGAGTGTACATATGAAAGGCAATGGGGAAGCTGAATCAAACATCAATGGGCAGAACTCAGATAGATCCATTGACTGATGGGTTTATGAAGCCACACCCAAGAGAAAGTTTAGGAAAATAGGGAGTTGATGTTTATAGATTAAGCATGAGATTACAGGGATCTGATTAGGACCTGACTCAGTTTACGTTAACAGAAGTCTGGTACCAGCTGTGCGAGTAGCAGCTGAATCCAATTATATGGATTTTTTGGTTTATAAGAGAAAGAGAATCATCGGAAGGAGTGTTATGGGTGGCAGTGGCCTAGAGGGAAGGTCACTGGTTTGTGTATTGATATTAAAAGTCTCTGTATAATGCAGCTTTACTGATATGGATGTGGATCTTAGAGATTTGTACATATCACAGCTTTAATGAGTTGAATATGGATCTGAAAGGTGTCACAATGAATGAAAATAATGAATTTGCAAGCCGAGGTCACACACATAGTTTGGGGCAAGGGAGAACAAAGGAAAACTTATTGAGAACAGAGAAATAGCAAATAAAATGTGTTCATAATACAATCTCCATGCTGGAGATTAGAGATGTGCATTTGTTTTGTTATGAATGCAAATTCATAACGCAAATCATATACTCATTTAGTTTTAATGAAACAAATATCCAAATTAATGCACCACTGAAATTGAAAGAAAACGAATAAAAATCTGGCGAAATTTCTCAGTATTCATTTGTTTCCTTTAAATTATTTTTAAGGCGTTAAAACGTACCTTTAGCGCTCTAGAGAAACGCAATAGCCCGCTCTTCTTCTTCACATAGCCCCGCTGCGCTATTTGTGGCTTAGTGCGGAGGCTCCCAGGCCCGGAACTAAAGGAAAAGGTCCTTTCCTAAAAGCCCTAGGAGCTGCTTCACTAAGTTTGGACTCTGTGAAAAAGAGGAGCTGGTTAGCGTGGCTCTCCAGCACGTTAAAGGTAAGTAGAAGCTACAGGTGATCTTTTAAACTTGTAGCTAAGGAGCATTTTCATTCATTTAACAAAAACAAATGTAAATATTTCATGAATATTCGGTATAGTGCAACAAATTTCCCTGAATATTCGTTTATGAAATATTCGGACAAATTTAATTTTAAGTCACCTGGAGATATTCTTGTGCTTAAAGGGATAATAAACTCAGCGCATATGTCAGTAATTAAATAAGGCAATGCCAAAGAAATGTTGTAATATAATTTAACTCTGTCAATTTGCTAATAAGGTTTTGCAAATCAAGTGCAGTTCACGGATACACACTTTGAAAAGCCTGGTGGGATCCATGTTCCTGTTCTCCTTTTATGTAGGCGATTAGGAACATATATTATTGTGATGTTGCTCTCGGCTATCCAATCACAGTGTAGAATGTTTCAGGGTCAGTTACATTTTGCCATAATTATAACTCAAGGCTTTTTCCCTGCCAAATCTGTTTAATTATTGTAGCAATGTTCAAAATTTCTATTGATCGTAATGAACTATAAACAATAATAAGGTTTAAATATTTCCAAAATTACTGAACTTATTTACAGGTAGCCCTCGTTTTGCACCAGTTCTATTTGCGTTGTTTCACAGTAGTGCCTGTTCCAAGTGATCACGTGGCCGCTATTGAGGTAGTTGTTCCACAGGCTTCTAAGCTGAAACCAAAAGATATTATTTGCTACCTGCTTTTACAGTACAGCACTGTAATACTGTGTACAGTACATGTGAGTAGTTTGCTATTTGTTTGCTTTCTTAAAGGGCCAGTACAAAGAATTGTAAAAAAAAAACAAAAAAAAACATCATCATGCATTTAAAAAAGCACTAAGCTATTAAAAATATTTTTCCATTTTGACTTTTTTTGATATTGAGGTCAACAGGAAGTGTATGTCTGTGACATGTTAAAAACAAACTGTCCTTTTTATATGCAGCAACGAAATAAAATAACTGCTCACTGGCTGATAAACAGAACTCCCCACTGTCTTATTGATGGATAGTGACAATTTTTTTATTGCTGTTTTTACATTTACAGCATTAAATGCAGGGCTTTAAATATAATATAATACATAATAACAAATATAATATGTAGTAATATTTAATATAATATTTAATTACTAATATAACATTTTGAGTGGGGCCTGGAACCTAACTCATTTAGCTCCCATTGACTTGCAATATATAACTGGATTCATTTTACACCATTTTTTTTACAGCTATCCCTTCAGGAACAGAACCCTGGTGGGTGTCAATTGAGATCTACTTGTACTTTCTTTAGTAATACTCACTAATCCCTGTAAGTGTGTGCCAGAAAAATTAGGGTTAATCCTGTTTGGTACTTATCACTATCTGGTATTTATTGGTAGGGCAGAGCCCTAAAGTTTTTTTGCTGCCCAAAATAAAATAAATTAAAAAAACAACCTAATTCTTAAAATAAAATAAAACCCACACAAACAAGACTATCACTAAACCCCAAAGATGGTTGTCACCAAACTTAAATCCAGTTCCTACATGATTGCCATCTGCGGTGCTCCTCTTCTATCCCAGTGGTGGTGGTCTTCTATCTTCATCCCGTAGGTGGCAGTAGTCTTGTATCTTCATCCCAGAGGCAGCTGGGGAGGTCTTTCATCTGCATCCCGGCCGATGGTGGTCTTCTATCTTCATCTATCTTCTTTTCTTCTTATCTTCTATTATATAGGGGTACCCTTGCATTACTATTGGCTGATTTTATTTTTCAAATTCAAATCATCAAGTAGAATGAAAGCTTCTCTCTAAATGGAAAGACGAGAACCAAAATTTGGAGAGTTCATTCATTTTATTAAGAAACAATTAGTTCTAGAACAGTTTAAAACTTTTGGAGAAAGAAGTACAAACGTTTTTTTCAAAAATGGGCAATATTTATTAGGGCCCTTCCTGTTAGAGAACATAATCAATTAATGTATCCTTTTAGAATACAGATATTTTGGCATTCAGTAGATGGCAATAAAGAACGTAACTAGAGATGTGATAAACATAAGGATGTGTTATCCATTTGGGGTTTTTGTACAATGTTGTGTTTTGTTTTTTGTTTTTTTGGAAAGAGAAAGGGACAGAAAAAAAACCCAGCGTGTATAAATACTTAAGAGGTGATATTTCACTTTCTTTTTTATTAAAGAAACCAGAAGATGACATAAGTGATAGTATATTATAAGATCTGTTTATTTCGAATATGTATGTTGTCCATTCTTTGATGCTTTTTTTCTTTTTCTTTTCGTCCTGTGTGATGACATACTATTGTATTCTGTATACATTGTTGGTGATAAATAAAAGTTTTCTTAAAAAAAAGAATAAAAGTTTTTTTTCTGTTGGCTGATTTGAATTGGAAAATGAAAATCGGCCAGTAGGGATGTAAGGGGGTAACTTGCATTCAAAATTCAGTGTGTGTCAGGTGACTGCATGAAGAGGACGTTGGACAAAAGATCAGAAGATAAGAAGATGAATGAAGATAGATGAAGATAGATCCCTTCCGTCACAGGGATGACGATGGAAGATGTCCGCCACCACCGGCAGGGTGAAGATAGAAGACCACCACAGCTGCCAGAATGAAGATAGAAGGCCCACGCCACCAGAACAGAAAAGGAGCACTGCAGTTAACAATCACGTAGAAGCTGGATTCAAGTTTGGTGAGTACCATCTTCGGGGTTTAGTGATAGACGTTTTTTTTTTTTTTTTTTTTAAAGTATAGGACTTTCTTTTCTTTTGGGAACCAAAAGTGAATTGGTAGGGCAGTTCCCTAAAGCTCTTTTGCTACCCAAAATAAAATAAAAAAAACTATTTTTAAAAAACAAACAAACAAACAGACACACCCAAAAAAGCCTATAAGTAAACCCCAAAGATGGTACTCACCAAACTTGAATCTGGCTCCTACATGATTGCCAACTGTGGTGTTCCTATTCTATACTGGCTATGGAAGTCTTCTATCTTACTCCTGGCCGGCAGTGGTCTTCTATCTTCATCAATCTTCATCCATCTTCTTTTCTTCTGTTTTTCCATCCAACACCTTCATGACGTCACCCGCTGCATACTGAATTTTTAATGTGAGGTAACCCTCTTATATAGGGGTACCCTTGCATTACTATTGGCTAATTTTGATTTTCAAATTTAAATTAGCCAATAGAATGAAAGCTTTTCTATTGGCTGATTTGAAATTGAAAATGAAAAGCCAGTAGGAATGCAAGGGTACCTTGCCTTAAAAATTCTGTGTGTGGCAGGTGACCTCATGAAGAAGTCTTCTAATGGCTATTGCTATACTTTATTTTAGTGTTAGTATAAGGTTTTTTATTTTGGGGTGTTTTTTTTAACTGGGGCTTTAGTTTTACAATAGGCATATTTGTGTTTTTATTCTTGGTAACTTTGTTTCTTTTTTGTAATCTTAGGTAAACTAATTCAATTTAATTTAAACAGCACACTACTTGTAATATGGATTCCAGTGTTAAAAACACTGCGATCTCGCAATTGCGCACTCCATGCGTTAACGATAGCGCTCCACTCATAAACACATTGGTACTGTCCTGCTTTGGAGATTGCTCAGACATGTACAATTGCCACTTCTGACTTTTTCACAAACAGTTTCATGCTCTAATGATCCTTTATGCAAGGGAATGGGAGATCTTCCACAAATCTGTATTGGTTGATGTGGACAAGTAGATAAGTAACCACAAGCTAGATTTAAAAAACAAAAAACTGTTCTACATTTTAAATGTTCATAGACCAATTAAAATTGGAAGGTTGCAGAAAAATATTTGATATTAGACATCTGAGAACTATATATGATAGGATCTGTCAGTGAACTCATTGACTACATGAACTATTATACCATAATGCAATAGTAATAGCTTTTACAAAGCTCAGCTTTAAATATTATCTTATACACAAAGAAGAAAGGAAAGAAAGGTGTCACTTGTATAATAAATTAACCCTTGTCAGAACTGACTACAATGTATTGCTATTCAGCTTTTGCAGCCCTGCCTGAATGCTGAATAAAACGTCCTTCTGTAGTGCCATGCTGTAAATAAAATACCAAGAGAATGGATTTAGCTTCTCTTTTTTAACACCTTTGAAAACTGGATGGAGAATTTAAATTTGAAATATACTCTCTATTAAACTTTTTCTTTTTTTTCCCAGCGATTTTGCAAATTGTTAAAGCATTAACAAATCATGAAATATATAAATATGTTTGTAGAGCTATGTTTTGTTTTGCATTTGCACAAACTAAATTAATTTTTGCAGCTATGTATATAAAAGAAATGCATTTATCTGTTTAACAGTTCTAATGCAGATCAGCAAAAGTGTATTCCAATTTTTTTTTTCTATTCAGCTGTGTCACCAGCAAACCTTCAGGCTATTTTTGGTGATAAGGTAAAAGTCTTGTAATTTCTTGTGCAGGTTCTTTTTGGTTTTCTACTCAAACATAAATTCACCCCATGTGCTGCTATCAAAGATATCCTTGGGCACTGAGCAGACGTCTTTAATAATGTATTTTTATACTTCACACACATGTTTTTCAACATACAAGTAAAATATCTGACTTTCGCAAAAATTATATATTCATATATTCCAAAAGGGCTTTAAATCTCTCTTATTTTTCAGGGAGGTCTGTGAAACGTAATGAAATGCACTGTGTAATGTAACTCAAATAATTGTTTTATCTGATAAAATCACATGATGTGCGCCAAAAAACTAAACATACGCAGAAAAAAAATGTGCTCAGCTCCACGTTATAAATGAAAGCTGTTTGCAGGCTCTAAATTTTGACCTGTGGTAAAACAAAGAGTTCAGAAGAAAGTTTGTTGAATGGTTTAATTTCCTAATGAATTGTTCCCTTGATGTTGGACATATGCATGCACATCTCACTAAACAGCTAATATAAAATGATGTTTTGTTATCCTATTAATGAGTCTGGTATTAGTTTCGCACTTGCATCTGGTGTTGATTTAGGTCATCTTGGGACAGCAAATTATTAAACGTCTTGTATTGGAATTATAGGAGGAAATATAAGAAGTAAATAAAATAATTATAAGGGACTTTGATAGGAGATGAAGAAGTCATTAGGAGACAAGTGTTAGGGAAGCCCTTATGGTGTTAGAAGAATCTGTAGAAGATAAGGATGAAGTTGATATCTGTTTATAGGGCATATAGAGGTTGGGTAAAGAGCTCAATGTAATAACTAACAAGATAACAAGGTTCCCAGGCAGGGAATCTGTCCACATGCACTCAAAACAAGTCTGAAGTTATTGTTGCAAAAGAATTTCCTTGGTCCCACCCTCTACTTTTGCTCAACCAATTGCGTGAATGCATGGCTTGTCAATCATTCCAGATTTATACTGTAAGTCTGGGAAGTTTTATGTACAGCACCCCTGAGGTAGCAGAGAGGTTTGGATGCATTAGTCTTATGGTGGCTTCTCTATCTTTTAAAAAAATAAAAACATTTGAGTTGACTGTCCCTTTAAGGAAGCTGGATGGAGGGGTAAATATTCAAACCCCTCTATCTCATCTCCATTAAGCCCTAGAAACACCCAAGACCCATCATTTGAAAGGCTATTGGCTGCACACAAAAAGTTTAAGAACAACAAAAAAAACCCAATAAATAACAAGATACATATTTTAATATATATACCTCTATAACAGGCTTTTAAATTGGCCTAGAGACCCCCATGTTTTAATCACCAGGTGATCACTATGGTAATAGTGATCACCTGGTGTGGATAAATGTGCATCTATTTGAGTAGAGATTCATGGAGGCCCCTATGTGCACATCAAAGTTATGAAAATATACCCAGAGACCCTAATTTATATGAGGATAACCCCTTTTTTTTGTTACTATAAAGTTTAAAAAAAAAAAAAAAAACATTGTTTGCAAACTTGATTGTTAAAATTTTAATACAGATTTTTTTTGCAGAGGGCATCTCAAAGTGCTTATCATAGGCTTTAAAAAAAGCCTAGAGGCCCAAACCCCCTTGTTTTAAAGCATAAAAACCCCTCTTTAACATAAAACCCCATCATAGGTTTTAATAGCCAGGTGATTATTGTGGTAATAGTAATCACCTGACATGAATAAATGTGCATTTACTTTTGTAGAGGCTCATGGGAGCCCCTATGTGCACAGTAAAGTTATATACACACACACACACACACATATATATATATATATATTTACAATCTTGTTTATTAAAATGTGAATGCAAATATAAATTTTTTCACACATTTGTATGTAGAGTTCTTAAATGTCATGATATTC
Organism: Bombina bombina; assembly: GCF_027579735.1. Taxonomy (NCBI): domain Eukaryota; kingdom Metazoa; phylum Chordata; class Amphibia; order Anura; family Bombinatoridae; genus Bombina; species Bombina bombina. The sequence continues at coordinate 865,134,831 of NC_069499.1, read as the reverse complement.
AAATACAATGGTTGTATATTTTGAATCTGTTGAGTCTGCTGAATACAAAAATATATAATGTGTGGGGTTCTCGCTAAAAATGATCTAAAATTGGGCTTCAATGTGAGCAGCATTTATAAACTCTAAGGCCTAGATTTAGAGTTGGGCGGTAGCCGTCAAAACCAGCGTTAGAGGCTCCTAACGCTGGTTTTTACCGCCCTCTGGTATTTGGAGTCAGTCATTAAAGGGTCTAACGCTCACTTTTCAGCCGCGACTTTTCCATACCGCAGATCCCCTTACGTCAATTGCGTATCCTATCTTTTAAAAGGGATCTTTCTAACGCCGGTATTTAGAGTCTTGGCTGAAGTGAGCGTTAGAAATCTAACGGCAAAACTCCAGTCGCAGAAAAAAGTCAGTAGTTAAGAGCTTTCTGGGCTAACGCCGGTTTATAAAGCTCTTAACTGCTGTGCTCTAAAGTACACTAACACCCATAAACTACCTATGTACCCCTAAACCAAGGTCACCCCACATCGCCGCCACTCTATTAAATTTTTTTAACCCCTAATCTGCCGACCGGCACCTACGTTATACTTATGTACCCCTAATCTGCTGCCCCTAACACCGCAGACCCCTATATTATATTTATTAACCCCTAATCTGCCCCCCCAACGTTGCCTCCACCTGCCTACACTTATTAACCCCTAATCTGCCGAGTGGAACGCACCGCTACTATAATAAAGTTATTAACCCCTAATCCGCCTCACCCCCGCCTCAATAACCCTATAATAAATAGTATTAACCCCTAATCTGCCCTCCCTAACATCGCCGACACCTAACTTCAATTATTAACCCCTAATCTGCCGACCGAATCTCTCCGCTACTGAAATAAATGGATTAACCCCTAAAGCTAAGTCTAACCCTAACACCACCCTAAGTTAAATATAATTTAAATCTAACGAAATAAATTAACTCTTATTAAATAAATTATTCCTATTTAAAGCTAAATACTTACCTGTAAAATAAACCCTAATATAGCTACATTATAAATTATAATTATATTATAGCTATTTTAGGATTTATATTTATTTTACAGGTAACTTTATATTTATTTTAACCAGGTACAATAGCTATTAAATAGTTAAGAACTATTTAATAGCTAAAATAGTTAAAATAATTACAAAATTACCTGTAAAATAAATCCTAACCTAAGTTACAATTAAACCTAACACTACACTATCAATAAATAAATTAAATAAAATACCTACAATTACCTACAATTAAACCTAACACTACACTATCAATACATTAATTAAATACAATACCTACAATTAACTACAATTAAATAAACTAACTAAAGTACAAAAAATAAAAAAGAACTAAGTTACATAAAATAAAAAAATATTTACAAACATTAGAAAAATATTACAACAATTTTAAACTAATTACACCTACTCTAAGCCCCCTAATGAAATTACAAAGCCCCCCAAAATAAAAAAATGCCCTACCCTATTCTAAATTTAAAAAGTTCAAAGCTCTTTTACCTTACCAGCCCTGAACAGGGCCCTTTGCGGGGCATGCCCCAAGAAATTCAGCTCTTTTACCTGTAAAAAAACACATACAATACCCCCCCAACATTACAACCCACCACCCACATACCCCTAATCTAACCCAAACCCCCCTTAAATAAACCTAACACTAAGCCCCTGAAGATCTTCCTACCTTATCTTCACCTCGCCGGGTATCACACCGATCCGTCCTGGCTCCAAAATCTTCATCCAACCCAAGCGGGGGCTGGCGATCCATAATCCTGCGGCTGAAGAGGTCCAGAAGAGGGTCCAAAGTCTTCATCCTATCCGGGAAGAAGAGGCGATCCAGACCGGCAACCATCTTGATCCAAGCGGCATCTTCTATCTTCATCTGATGAGGAACGGCTCCATCGTGAAGACCTCCAGCGCGGATCAATCTTCTTCCGACGACGTCCAACTGAAGAATGACGGTTCCTTTAAGGGATGTCATCCAAGATGGCGTCCCTCGAATTCCGATTGGCTGATAGGATTCTATCAGCCAATCGGAATTAAGGTAGGAAAATTCTGATTGGCTGATGGAATCAGCCAATCAGAATCAAGTTCAATCCTATTGGCTGATCTGATCAGCCAATCAGATTGAGCTCACATTCTATTGGCTAATAGGAACAGCCAATAGAATGCGAGCTCAATCTGATTGGCTGATCGGATCAGCCAATCGGATTGAACTTGATTCTGATTGGCTGATTCCATCAGCCAATCAGAATTTTCCTACCTTAATTCCGATTGGCTGATGTAATGTCCCTTAAAGGAACCGTCATTCTTCAGTTGGACGTCGACGGAAGAAGATTGATCCGCGCTGGAGGTCTTCACGATGGAGCCGTTCCTCATCGGATGAAGATAGAAGATGCCGCTTGGATCAAGATGGTTGCCGGTCTGGATCGCCTCTTCTTCCCGGATAGGATGAAGACTTTGGAGCCTCTTCTGGACCTCTTCAGCCGCAGGATTATGGATCACCAGCCCCCGCTTGGGTTGGATGAAGATTTTGGAGCCAGGACGGATCGGTGTAATACCCGGCGAGGTGAAGATAAGGTAGGAAGATCTTCAGGGGCTTAGTGTTAGGTTTATTTAAGGGGGGTTTGGGTTAGATTAGGGGTATGTGGGAGGTGGGTTGTAATGTTGGGGGGGTATTGTATTTGTTTTTTTACAGGAAAAAGAGCTGAATTCTTTGGGGCATGCCCCGCAAAGGGCCCTGTTCAGGGCTGGTAAGGTAAAAGAGCTTTGAACTTTTGTAATTTAGAATAGGGTAGGGCATTTTTTTATTTTGGGGGGCTTTGTTATTTTATTAGGGGGCTTAGAGTAGGTATAATTAGTTTAAAATTGTTGTAATATTTTTCTATGTTTGTAATTTTTTTTTATTTTTTGTAACTTAGTTTTTTTTTATTTTTTGTAATTTAGTTAGTTTATTTAAATGTATTTATTTGTAGGTATTTTATTTAATTAATTTATTGATAGTGTAGTGTTAGGTTTAATTGTAACTTAGGTTAGGATTTATTTTACATGTAATTTTGTAATTATTTTAACTATTTTAGCTATTAAATAGTTCTTAACTATTTAATAGCTTTTGTACCTGGTTAAAATAAATACAAAGTTACCTGTAAAATAAATATAAATCCTAAAATAGCTATAATATAATTATAATTTATATTGTAGCTATATTAGGGTTTATTTTACAGGTAAGTATTTAGCTTTAAATAGGAATAATTTATTTAATAAGAGTTAATTTATTTCGTTAGATTTAAATTATATTTAATTTATGGGGGTGTTAGGGTTAAAGTTAGACTTAACTTTAGGGGTTAATAAATTTATTAGAATAGCGGTGAGCTCCTGTCGGTAGATTAGGGGTTAATACTTGAAGTTAGGTGTCGGCAATGTTAGGGAGGGCAGATTAGGGGTTAATACTATTTATTATAGGGTTATTGAGGTGGGAGTGAGGTGGATTAGGGGTTAATACATTTATTATAGTAGCGCTCAGGTCCGGTCGGCAGATTAGGGGTTAATAAGTGTAGTTAGGTGGAGGCGACGTTGGGGACGGCAGATTAGGGTTAATAAATATAATATAGGGGTTGGCGATGTTAGGGCAGCAGATTAGGGGTACATAGGGATAATGTAGGTGGCGGGGGTGTACGGAGCGGCAGATTAGGGGTTAAAAATAATATGCAGGGGTCAGCGATATCGGGGGCGGCAGATTAGGGGTTAATAAGTGTAAGGTTAGGGGTGTTTAGACTCGGGGTACATGTTAGAGTGTTAGGTGCAGACGTAGGAAGTGTTTCCACATAGCAAACAATGGGGCTGCGTTAGGAGCTGAACGCGGCTTTTTTGCAGGTGTTAGGTTTTTTTTCAGCTCAAACAGCCCCATTGTTTTCTATGGGGGAATCGTGCACGAGCACGTTTTTTAAGCTGGCCGCGTCCGTAAGCACCGCTGGTATCGAGAGTTGAAGTTGCGGTAAATATGCTATACGCTCCTTTTTTGGAGCCTAACGCAGCCATTCTGTGAACTCTAAATACCAGCGGTATTTAAAAGGTGCGGCCAGAAAAAAGCCAGCGTAGCTAACGCACCCCTTTGGCCGCAGAACTCTAAATCTAGGCGTAAATAAATGGCTCAGCAGTTCAGAGGTTAAAGAATTGTGAATGTCCTAATTATACTTTAATCATTCAAATAGCGCATATAATTGTAAACTGCTCTGCAATTTACTTTTATTTTCAAATTCAGTTTGATCTTTTGGTATCCTTTGTTGTAGGGCATACCTATATATGCTCAGCGGTGTGTGCACGTATCTTGAGCACTGAATGGCAGCTGTGTTTGACAATCTTATACTTTGTTAAGCACTAAAGGGCAGCAATGTTTACAACAATGTATACAATTATTACAAATATACTTGCTGCTATATAGGGTTCAAGACACATGCACACTTCTGCACCTACCTAGATATGTTGGTCAAAAAATGTACCAAAAGGCAAAGGTAAATTTGATGATAAATCAGCCAGTTCAAGTTATGAAACTTAAATTTTTGACTTTTATGTGCCTTTAAAATATTTAACATATTAAATGAAATATACTGTATATTTTTTCTGTGTGATATTTATTCACCTTATTAAAGGGACAGTCTACACCACAATTGTTATTGTTTAAAAATATAGATAACACCTTTATTATCCATTCCCCAGCTTTGCACAGCCAACATTGTTATATTAATATACTTTATAACCTTTAAACCTCTACATTTCTGCCTGTTTCTAAGCCACTAAAGACAGCTTCTTATCTAATATTTTTTATTTGCTTTTAACAACAAGGGAGTGCTAGTTCATGTGAGCCGTATAGATAACAGTGTGCTAAAGCCTGTGGTTTGTGGCAGACACTGCACTAATTGGATAAAATGCAAGTCAATAGATAATAAATAAAAAGTCATGTGATCAGGGGGCTGTCAGAAGATGCTTAGATACAAGGTAATGACAGAGGTAAAAAGTGTATTAATATAACTATGTTGGTTATGCAAAACTGGGGAATGGGTAATAAATGCATTATCTATCTTTTTAAACAATAAAACTTTTGGAGTAAACTGTCCCCTTAAGTGCAACACTGATTTCTTGTTATTTATATTTCATCCACTTAAAAAAAAGGAGTACAAAGAAAATGGATGACGCTACTGGTTGGTTAATTAGGGGTAGAAATGCATTCAATGCTTAGGGAGTATCATGCTGGATTAATACTCTCAAACAGGTATTGAAAAAGTATGAATGTTTTTCATTACACTTGATCTTTCAATGCTAAATTTGATCTTTAAATAATTGAGAAATTTGAAGCTTTAAATATTAGATTATAAGTATACTATTGCATATTAAAGATTAAAAGTATGAATAATGGGATTTAAAAAAATAATAATATTGACCCATGTATCATATATATATATATTTTTTACTGCAGAGGTGTTTAAAGAGTCATCACTAAAATTAGATCATTTAAGAAAATTGCACCTTTTGTGAGAAAAAAACATATAACGTCCCAACATTTCTGGTTGGGTATCAGGAACTCAGGAGATTGATTGGAGCCTTTCACCATTTTGTGGGTGTAGCTGTGTTGGAGGGGTGGGTCCATGGGTGGTTAGTGGGTGGGATAATAAATGTGTCTATGTGGTCATTGGGTGTGTCTAGGCAGTTTATGGACATGGCTGGGTACCCTGTGGGTGGGTCTAAGGTAAATTCTGCAAATAGGGACATATGACTGTCTCAGAGGGACAGTGGGAGAGAGCTCAGAATTAGGGACTGTCCCTCTCAAAAAGAGTGACAAACTAAAAAAAGACACTATGATACTGCTAATCATTTGTGTTGCAAAAGAGAGCTCTAAAAGTTGTTTCATTAAAACATGCAGTAGTTCTCCAAACCTTAGTGAATTAATTTGCTGGAGAAATTGTTTACTTCTTAAAGCAATATAAAACTCAAAATGAAATTCCCCTTAAAGGGCTAGTGGAAGTAACTAATAGCAGACATTGCTCTAAGAATAGCATTACATACAATCTGGTATTTACAAGGGAATGGTAAAAAAGGTTTACCAGAGAATCATAACGCGGCCAACATTTTTTTAGCACAGCGTGAGCTGTTATTGCTCACAATACAAGGCACAGTACTGCTAAAATTGAAATGTACATACATGAATTTTATATTTGGATAGAAACATGTCTACAATACACATGTATTGGCAAAAATGCTTCCAGTAAAATGTATCACTGGTTTAGTGTTAGCATTTTTCTCTGCACGTGTATCAGAAGCATAAACAGATATTCTCAGTGCACCAGCATTTTAAGTATTGAAGCTGCTCAGAGTGCCAGTGGGGATTGTATTATGTCAGCAATGATGCAAATTGAGTCATTACCAGATGATACAAGCACCTTAGGCTTTTACTAATACCTGTATATGATATATATACAGTATATGAGACAGATTGGAACAGGGACGGAACTACTGCTAGTGCAGGCTGTGCCACTGCACCGGCGCCTGAGGCTGGGGGGGCTAAAGTCAGACCAGCTCAATGGACTAGGCTAGGAGCAGAAAATAAAATTAAGAATTGTGCTGTTTGTTTGTTTTTATGCCATGTATAAGTGTCACTTTACCTTTGTGTTGCCAGCCCATATATAAAATATAAAGCGCTAGATTATGAGGGTTTATTGCGCATGACGGAAGTAGTGCATTTATTACAAGTTTATTGAAAACGCTTTTGCTCGAGCACAATTTAATTTAACACGCATTGGGATAGCGTGACTTCAGAGCTCTGGTTAACCGTTACGCTTGACTAAAAAGTTGCACAAAAAAACATTAAAAATACATTTAAAAGTACAGTTACACTCATAATAACACTATATTTAGAAATGCAATAAAAAGTTATAAGGGCTCAAAGATATGAGGTTAAAAACAAAGGCATGCAAAGTGCTTTAACATAGAGATGCATACATATACACATCTAAATATGTGTGTATGTATGTATTAAGTGTATGTATATGTTTATATGTGTGTACATATGTATTTATACGTGTATATATGTGTTTACAGACATATATACACATATAAACATGTAAATACATATATATATACATATATAGACATAAATATAAGTTTGCAGTCAAGTAGCTGAAAATATGAAAAAACATATAGGGCTCCATGTACTAAGCCGTCAATTCATCCGTCATTTTAGACGCGGATAAACTCGCCGTTACTCGCCGCGGGCGAAATGGTGTCCGCTGTCACTATGTACTAATAATCCCCCAATAAATAGACAAGTCTAGCCCGCCGCGAGCAGTGGCGGATTATTGATAAATTTGACGTCTCGCTCGCCGCGACTAAGCTGATGTACTTTTAACTTTCAGTTGAATTGTCTGGCCAATTATTAACACGTGACATGCAAGGTGTCACGAACATCATAGTAGTCGCGGGAATAGAATTTTGCTCCTATAAAAGTTCAACTTATCTAAACAACTTTATTATTGTTCTAAATTTTTTGAAGAGTGATAACAGCGTTATTTTTGTAATATTTATTTACAATTTGGATATGGCTTCATCTGGATCTGATAATATATAAATATTAATATAAAAATAATTATAAAGATTGACAACTATACAATACAAATTTAAAATATAGATTACTCTTTAATTACAGTCGACAAATTTGGCGCAATTTATGTACATGGAAATGAGAGACAAATTAGACGCCAGTTATGCTGTACAATGCTGATATTACTGCCTTTTATATATGTCTAGACTGGCGTCTAGATTGACTTTCCTATTGTTTTGTACCTTGCCCGCCACCTAAAAGGTGGCGAGGCAAAAATAACGAGGTGGGAGCGGAAATTGTAGCGAGCGGACAAATAGATTTTTTAGTACATTCGTTTTTGGCGAGTTGGTGGTCAAATGTGTCTAATTACAGTGAAAAATGGAGCGGTAGCGAGGTTTGGCGGATAAGTACGCTCGCAATTTTAAAGATGCGAGTTTTAACATAATTGACGGCTTTGTACATATCAGTTTGCGAATTTTGACTCGAGATTTGTTGCGGGTAGCTCGCTGACTGCTTAGTACATGGAGCCCATAATATAGATATATTGTACCAAAAGACCATTATATATATATATATATATATATATTAGCTTGTTTGGATCTGTGATTACTGCCACTCGGCAGTTTAAAGATAATACCTGTCCTGATGAAGGCCCAACTGAGGGCCGAAACGTCGACCATGTATTAATGTTCTAAGAATAAAGAAAATATTTGTCTCTATACAAACCCTGAGAGTGCCCTTCTTCCACACTGTTCTCTCTCTCTCTCTCTATATATATATATATATATATATATATATATATATATATTTAAATTTTTATGAATACATAGAACATAGTCTGCTATGTGAAGAACATTGGAATGTGAAATATTAATATCATGTCCGTTAGCACCTCGATTGGGTTTGCGTGTTTGGTGTTAGTTTTTTTTTTCCCACTTTCACGCTCCATTAAAGTCTATGGTGGAATACTTAACACGGTCGCAATATTCTAAGTATGGTTTTGGTGCAAAAAGCCGGTCTACCAGGGTAAATGTTTAAGTGGGAGCGCAAAATACCGCTCCACTCGTAATCTAGCCCATGGGTTTTTTAGTGCGCCTGCACAGAAGTCTATTATGTGAAGCATTTAGTGCATCTGTGCTATCTGACATCTATCTAGACTTTTGCTTGAGTGCTAATTTATTACTTGTAATATAAAGACAAGAAAAAAAGCACTTTTGATTTAAAATAAGCAGTGTTTGTGCACAATATCATTAAAATATTTAATTCATCATAATGAATAATTTAATCATAATTTAAAAAAAAAAACAAAAAAAAACTCTGCAATGAACTTTCATTATTAATTTTTGCCTGTTTTTTCTCTTTAATTTAACATTATTTTTTTTTACTTTTTTTTTTTTTTTCCAGAGAGGCTGGAGTGCATTGAGTATGGAAGGCAGATACAATGCTTGGTTGTACATGTAAAGGTATTTAAACAGAAATTGTAAGGTCTTATGTCTTTTTACAGATAAGAGGCCTTATGTTGAGTATTGTGTGCAGTTCTGGAGGCTATGGGGTCAATTTACCAAATGTTAACATTGCACAAGCATTTCTTGTGAAATGCTTGTGCAATCCCGCCCCCTGCACATTCTGGGCCAATAGGCCGCTAGCAGGAGGTGTTAATCATCCCGATCATATCTGATCAGGATGATTGCAGTCCGTCACCTAAAAGGTGGCGGACAAGTTAAGGAGCAGCGATCTTAAAACCACTCCTTCTTAAAGTGAAGGTAAACTTACCTTCATGTCGATCTAGTATCACCTTCTTTGTTCCAAATCAATAGGAGTTTAATTCATCAATTTTGATCAATCTTATTATAAACAAAGTTATCGGCTTTATTAATTGATTTCTGACGCTTTACAAATTCAACCCTTTTTTTATTTTATTTTTAGTATTGATCACGTTTTTACCTTGTCCAATTGAAAATCTAGCCGTTAGGCGTCCATCACCCCAAGACATCCGCCTCCTTGATGATATGCGCATGCACTATCCTTTTTTTTACCAGCCGTATTTTCAATTGGACAAGGTAAAAATGTCATTGAGCTGCTAAAAAAACAACAACAAAAAAACAGGTCGGATTTGTAAAGCGTCAACAATTAATTTATAAAGCCGATAACTTTGTTTACAATAAAACTGATAAAAATTGATGAATTAAACTCCTATTGATTTGGAACAAAAAAGGTAATACTAGATCGACATTAAGGTAAGTTTACCTTCACTTCACGATACGGAAACTACAATCGGATAAAGCAGCCTGGAATATGTTCAAAGGAGAGCTACTAAATTGTACATAGTATAAAAAATAAAACTTACAAAGAAAGTCTCAGTACACGTATAGCTTGGAGGAGAGAAGGGAAAGCAGTGATATGATTGAAATGTTCAAGTATATTTGGCGACTTAAAGGGACATTATACACTCATTTTTTCTTTGCATAAATGTTTTGTAGATGATCTATTTATATAGCCCATAAAGTTTTTTTTTTGTTTTTTTTAAATGTATAGTTTTGCTTATTTTTAAATAACATTGCTCTGATTTTCAGACTCCTAACCAAGCCCCAAAGTTTTATGAGAATACCATCAGATACCTTCTTCAGCTTACTCCTGTTTGTGTAAAGGGTCTTTTCATATGCAAAAGAAGGGGGAGGGGGGGAAGTGTCTTATTTCCCACTTGCAGTGGGTGTTTCAGCTAAATTTTCAACAGAGCTAAACTGAGAGTACGTTTTTAAACAGTTTTATACTGGAATTTTATATCAGTATCTGTGCATCTTATTCTTTATAGTAGTGTCTTTTACATGCAGTTATATGAAAATTAGTGTATACTGTCCCTTTAATAAAGCAGAGGCTGGAAGTATTTTTAATAAAAATAGGAACACCAGAACAAGGGGTGATTATTATTTTTTATGATTATTATTGTTTATTTATAAAGTGACAGCATATTACACAGCACTGTACGATTATGTATACAGTTGGAGAGTACAATAATCGGTATACATTTACATGAACCATAAAGTGTAGAGGGCTCTGCTCTTGAGTCACTGTAAGCTGTAAACCATCTTTACGTAAGACGATCAACAGGACAGGTGGATTTTTGAGCTTAAAGGATCATGATCTCAAGTTGAAGGGTGGCAGATGCAAAAGTAATTTATGGAAGGAGTTCTTCAACGAAGGGGTGGTTGATTCATTGAATAAACTTCTATTAGAGGTGATAAAGACAAACACGGTGGGGGACTTCTAGAATTCCTGGGATAAGCATAAGACTTTCCTACAAACTTATTAAAGGAATACTGAACACAATTTTTTTTTCGTGATTCAGATAGTGCATGCAATTTTAAGCAATTTACTAATTTACTCTTAGGGGCATATTTATCAAAGCGCCAATCTCAGTGCATTCGCCGGCGTCAATACACTCGCCAGACATCACTGCCGTGGATCCACATACGATCCCTTTATTTATCAAAATAACCGTCAAAAACATGCGCATCAAGTACAGTGCGATGAGCTGTTGTTAACTGACATTCATCGATGTTGCGGTTATTCGGGTTTTTCCCAACCTTATTTATACCATTTCATTACTGTCCATCAACAAGCACATTTCTCTAAAGCTAATCTTTTATTTTTCATCTGTTATTGTCCAAGAAATCGCTACATTTATACCTCAACAAACAATATCTCATAGGAAGTTAAATGAATGTGTATTTGTATTTCTAGAAATCATGATATACTTTAATCTCTTTTTTTTTATAAATGATTATTAATGCTAGAATTTGTACATATTTTTTGCACATACTTGTGCATATATATATATATATATATATATATATATATATATATATATATATATATATGTGTGTGTGTGTGTGTGTTATGGCTGAAATCTTTTGCAAACATATTTACATTTCCCTAAGTTCTAAACAATGTTGTCTGTCATATCTCTGTGTTTATTTATACAATTTTATGTATATATTGTAAATGTATTATTATTCTGAGCAGGAATAATTGTGAATATAACATGTAATCAGGGTAATCAGGGTATCATATGTATTTATTTGCAATCAATGGATATTTTAAGAGCTGGGACAGTTTTCTCTCTGCACCTGTCTAACCCCTCCTGATTGCAAGCTAGTTTTAAAAACCAACCCTACACAGGGTTATAAAATGGGCTGGTATATAAGATTATATTTCTTACTGAAAATGAAATTCAAGAGAAGGAAGAAATACACTGAAAATAGCATGACAGTAAAGAGGTGATTTTTAATTTCTGCTTTATCTGAATCATGACAGTTTAATGTCTGGTTGACCACCAATCACTGGTTGACCACCAATCACCTGCTGCTCCTTCCCAGGCTGGTTGACCACCAATCACCTGCTGCTCCTTCCCAGGCTGCTGGTTTATTGGGACTGACTCGCACTGTCACTAAGCGACCTACGGATTGTTTTACAAACATCTTTATGAGATATGGTGGAAAGTGCTTATCGAAACAATGACGCTGCAGTCCTATTCAATTTGATTAGAAATGTATGGTACCTAGATTTATTGCAATTTTTTTAAACTATATTGATCCTTAAACAATATATATTAATCAGATTTGTTCTTTTTAATATTTTTATAAATGACTTGGAGCAAGGATTAAATAGTGACATCTCTATTTTTGCAGATGATACTAAGTTAAGTAAGGTCATAAGGTCAGAGCAGGACGAACTGTCTTTACAAAGGGATTTGCTAAAATTAGAACTATGGGCAAGTGAATGGAAAATGAGATTTAATATGGAAAAATGCAAGGTTCTACATTTTGGAAGTAAAAATAAGCAGGCTACGTATTTTTTAAATGGGACAAGACTTAGCCAAACACAGGAGGAAAGGGATTTGGGAGTAGTAATAGATAACAAGCTAAAGATGGGTGCACAATGCAGGGCAGCGGCTTCAAAGGCTAATAAGATACTAGCATGTATTAAAAGAGGCATTGATTCAAAGGAGGAAAGCATAATTCTGTCATTATATAAAGCCCTGGTAAGACCTCACCTTGAGTTTGGAGTGCAGTTCTGGGGACCAATTGCTAAAAAAGATATTGCAGAACTAGAAAAAGTTCAGAGAAGGGCCACAAAGCTAATAAGGGGATTGGAGAAATTAACCTATGTATGAGGAGAGGCTAGCCAAACTGGGTCTGTTTTTTTTTAGAAAAAAGGCGCTTGAGAGGTGACATGATTACTTTATATAAATATATTCAAGGCCCATATACAGAGATGGCAGAAGCTCTGTTTATTCCAAGAAAATTGTTTCTGACAAGAGGTCATAATTTAAGGTTGGAGGAAAGGAGATTTAATCTCCTGCAACGGAAACATTTTTTCACTGTGAGAGCAATAAAATTGTGGAACTCATTACCAAAGGAGGTAGTGAATGCCAATACCATAGATACATTTAAAAATAGTCTGGATAAGTTTCTGTATACAAACAAAATTCATGGATATGATTGCTAGTATTAAATGGGTCACATTTTAATGGGGTTATTTAAGCTTAAGCTTTTTGTAAGTATTTTAGATTTGTATAGGTTGAACTCGATGGACTTCAGTCTTTTTTCAACCTCATCTACTATGTTACTATGTTATGTTTGTATAAAGTGTAACAATCAACCAATTTTGCTATAAGATTATAATAATCTTGCACCCTTGATATCTCCAACACATGTATGTTTTTGGGTAAGAAATACCATCTCACTGGGCATCTTTGTTATATGAATAAAATCAGTCTTAAAATGAATAATAATAATTACCATAATTTCAGCATTTGCTTCAAGATGCTATAAAATAATACATAGGGGGATATTTATCAAAGCCTCAACTATGCTGCATTCGCAGGCACCAATACGCTCGCCTAACATTGCGGCCGCAGACCTGAACACGATCTCCATATTTATAAAAAAAAGCCGGCAAAAAGACGCGCACCAAGTACGGGGTGATGAGCATTGGACTATTGTTAACCAGCAATCATCGATCTCGCGTCTATTAGGCTTTCTCCCAACTTTATTTATACCCTGTCACTAAACGCCACCACTATACTAAAATGTTTAACCCCTATACCACTGCTCCCGGACCCCACTGCAACCTAAATAAAGTTATTAACCCCTATTGTGTGTCTATGCCTCTATATGAGTTTCTGTGTCTCTGTGTTTGTATGTGTCTGTGTCAGTGTCTTAGTGTGTGTATCTCTATGCTTATATCTGTGTATGTGTGTGTGTGTATGTGTCAGTCTGTGTATCTGTACATACATAAGTAATAATATACGGCTAGATTTAGAGTTTTGTCGGTAAAGACCCACGTAGCTAATGCTGCTTTTTTCCCAACGCACCCTTTAAACAACGCTGGTATTTAGAGTTCTCCGAGTGGCTGCATTAGGCTCAAAAAAGGGTGCGTTGAGCCTAATGTAGCTCCACTTCAACTCTCAATACCAGTGTTGCCTACGGTAGCGGTAAGCTGGAAAAACGTGCTCGTGCACGATATCCCCATAGGAAACAATGGGGCTGAGCTGGCTGGAAAAAAAACTAACACCTGCAAAAAAGCAGTGTTCAGCTCCTAACATAGCCCCATTGTTTCCTATGGGGAAACACTTTCTAAGTCACCTAACACCCTAACATGAACCCTGAGTCTAAACACCCATAACCTTACAATTATTAACCCCTAATCTGCCTCCCCCGCTATCGCTGACCCCTGCATATTATTATTAACCCCTAATCTGCAGCTCCGGACACCGCCGCAACCTACATTATCCCTATGAACCCCTAATCCCTAATATGCTGCCCCTAACACTGCTGACCCCTATATTATATTTATTAACCCCTAATCTGCCCCCCCAAAGTTGGTGCTACCTTACCTACACTTATTAACCCCTAATCTGCCGACCGGACCTCGCCGCCACTATAATAAATGTATTAACCCCTAAACCGCCGCACTCCCGCCTCGCAAACACTATAATAAATAGTATTAACCCCTAATCTGCCACCACCTAACTTCAAGTATTAACCCCTAATCTGCCGACCGGACCTCGCCGCTACTATAATAAATGTATTAACCCCTAAAGCTAAGTCTAACCCTAACCCTAACACCCCCCTAAAATAAATATAATTTTAATCTAACTAAATAAATTAACTCTTATTAACTAAAGTCTTCCTATTTAAAACTAAATACTTACCTGTAAAATAAACCCTAACATAGCTACAACATAACGAATAATTAAATTGTAGCTATTTTAGGATTTATATTTATTTTACAGGCAACTTTGTATTTATTTTAACTAGTTACAATAGCTATTAAATAGTTATTAACTATTTAATAGCTACCTAGTTAAAAGAATTACCAAATTACCTGTAAAATAAATCCTAACCTAAGTTACAATTAAACCTAACACTACACTATCATTAAATTAATTAAATAAATTAACTACCAATAACAACAATTAAATACAATTAAATAAACTAAACTAAATTACAAAAAAAATAAACACTAAATTACAGAAAATAAAAAAAGATTACAAGAATTTTAAACTAATTACACCTAATCTAAGCCCCCTAATAAAATAATAATAAAAAAAAATAATAAAAGTACCTACCCTATTCTACATTACAAAGTAATCAGCTCTTTTACCAGCCCTTAAAATGGCTTTTTGCGGGGCATGCCCCAAAGTAATCAGCTCTTTTGCCTGTAAAAAAAATACAACCTTCCCCCCAACATTAAAACCCACCACCCACATACCCCTACTCTAACCCACCCAAACCCCCCTTAAATAAACCTAACACTACCCCCCTGAAGATCTCCCTACCTTGAGTCGTCTTCACCCAGCCGGGCCGAAGTCTTCATCTGATGGGGCAGAAGAGGACATCCAGACCGGCAGAAGTCTTCATCCTATCCGGGCAGAAGAGGACATCCAGACCGGGAGACATCTTCATGCAAGCGGCATCTTCTATCTTCATCCATCCGACGAGGATCGGCTCCATCTTCAAGACCTCCGGCGTGGAACATCATTCTTCACCGACGACTACCCGATGAAAGAAGGTTCCTTTAAGGGACGTCATCCAAGATGGTGTCCCTCGAATTCCGATTGGCTGATAGGATTCTATCAGCCAATCGGAATTAAGGTAGGAAAAATCTGATTGGCTGGTGCAATCAGCCAATCGTATTGAACTCGCATTCTATTGGCTGATCGGAGGTCTTGAAGATGGAGCCGCTCCTCGTCGGATGGATGAAAATAGAAGATGCCGCTTGGATGAAGATGTCTGCCGGTCCGGATGTCCTCTTCTGCCTGGATAGGATGAAGACTTCTGCCAGTCTGGATTCCTCTTCTGCCCCATCGGCTGAAGACTTCGACCCGGCTGGGTGAAGATGACTCAAGGTAGGGAGATCTTCAGGGGGGTAGTGTTAGGTTTATTTAAGGGGGGTTTGGGTGGGTTAGAGTAGGGGTATGTGGGTGGTGGGTTTTAATGTTGGGGGGGTGTATTTTTTTTACAGGCAAAAGAGCTGGTTACTTTGGGGAATGCCCCACAAAAAGCCCTTTTAAGGGCTGGTAAAAGAACTGATTACTTTGTAGTGTAGAATAGGGTAAGGACTTTTATTATTTTTTTTATTTTTTTATTTTATTAAGGGGCTTAGATTAGGTGTAATTAGTTTAAAATTCTTGTAATCTTTTTTTATTTTCTGTAATTTAGTGTTTTTTTTTTTTGTAATTTAGTTTAGTTTATTTAATTGTATTTAGGGGTTAATACTTGAAGTTAGGTGGCAGCGATGTTGGGGGCAGATTAGGGGTTAATACTATTTATTATAGTGTTTGCGAGGTGGGAGTGCAGTGGTTTAGGGGTTAATACATTTATTATAGTAGCGGCGAGGTACAGTCGGCAGATTAGGGGTTAATACTTGAAGTTAGGTGGCGGCAACATTGGGGGGGTAGATTAGGGGTTAATAAATATTATGTAGGGGTCGGCGATGTTAGGGGCAGTAGATTAGGGGTTCATAGGGATAATGTAGGTGGCGGCGATGTGCTGTCGGCAGAATAGGGGTTAAAAATATTTATTATAGTGGCGGCAATGTGGGGGGGCCTCAGTTTAGGGGTACATAGGTAGTTTATGGGTGTTAGTGTACTTTAGAGCACTGTAGTTAAGAGCTTTATATACCGGCATTAGCCCATAAAGCTCTTAACTACAGCCTTTCCATGGGCCGCAGGAGTCTTGTCGGTAGAGGGTCTACCGCTCACTTCAGCCAAGACTCTAAATACCAGAGTTAGGAAGATCCCATTGAAAAGATAAGATACACAATTGGCGTAAGGGGATCTGCGGTATGGAAAAGTCGCAGCTTGAAAGTGAGTGTTAGACCCTTTCCTGCTTGACTCTAAATACCAGCGGGCGGCCAAAAGCAGCGTTAGGACCCCTTAACGCTGCTTTTGACGGCTAACGCAAAACTCTAAATCTAGGCGATAGTGTCCTGTCACCCAAAACACTCTGTATCTGTGTGTGTGTCAGTATGTCTGTCTCTCTGTATGTGTGTATGTATCATTGTGTCTCTGTATCTGTGTGTATGTTTCTGTGTGTCACTGTGTCTGTATGTGTGTCCCCGTCTGTGTGTCACTGTGTCTGTATGTGTGTCACCGTCTGTGTGTTAGTGTGTCTGTCTCTTTGTTTGTGTGTGTATGTGTATCATTGTGTCTCTGTATCTATGTGTATGTTTCTGTGTGTCACTGTATCTGTATGTGTGTCACCGTCTGTGTGTGTCAGTGTGTCTTTCTCTTTGTATGGTTGTGAGTCTGTGTGTATCATTGTGTCTCTGTATCTGTGTGTATGTTTCTGTGTGTCAGTGTGTCTGTCTTTTTGTATGTGTGTGTCTGTGTATATGTCTGTGTCTCTGTGTTTCTGTATATGCCTGTCATTGTCACTATGTTTCTGTGTTCGTGCCTATGTCATTGTGTCTTTCTTTCTGTACATGTGCATCTGTGTGTATGTGTCTGTATACATAATCTAACTATGCATGTATCGTTGCATAGTATATGCAAAGTTCATATTACGAATCAGTTTTCTTCTTCACTGTGCTTAGCTGTATCCTGCCCTGTTCTTTTTCCTGGTGGGGGGCTGGCACCATGAGTTACCGCACCGGGTGACACCAACCCTAGTGACGCCACTGGGTTTGTCTTGAACCTGCTAAAACAATGCATATTTTAACAATAAAATTACAGTTTTAAACCATTTTAAAACACTAATTTTGTAAGCAGATCTTTTTTAATACCATGAATTATTTCTGATGCAAAAATATATATATAAAAAATACTTCAATGTTCCTTTAATGTATCTTGAGTACTATTTAGCCAAAAAAGAGCATAATTCCAACAATTCCATCTGCAAACGCACATACAATTTTATATGTATATTTAACCCCTTAACAACCAAAATGTACCCTGTACGTTGTTGGTCGTTTAAAGGTTTTTTGCCCCGTAATAGCGCTGGTCTCACCGTCTGTGACAAGATTACGCAATTACAACCTCCCTCCAGCAGGCCTCCTATGATCTATCTACTTAAAAAAGCTAGCCCTGTTGAAAGACAAGCAATGTACAGGTCGTTGCTGGTCATCAAAGGGACTTGAAATCCCACATTTTACTTTTCTTATTTTTCATGATTCAAATAGAGCATGTGATTTTAAACAACTTTTCCATTTAATTCTTTTATCCAATTTGAAAGATATTATTTTTGAAGGAGCAGCTATGCATTATTGGGAGCTATCTGAAGATATCTGGTGAACCAATGAAAAGTGGCATTTTGTGCAGCCAAAAATCAGCAGCTAACTCCTAATGCATTGCTGCTCCTGATCCTACCTAGATATGCTTTTAAATAAGCATACCAAGAGAATGAAGCAATCTATACTATAATTGCATTTGTAAGGCGCCCTTCGCCGTCGCCATTTGTGCACGCATCTTCAAAGGAATGTTGACTGCTCAAGGCAGCCAAAAGAATGTTGGCTGCGCGCACAGCGAAAAGAATCCACCTGATTGCAGCGAAGCTGAATCTCGGTGGATTCCGAAAATGGCAGGGGGGTGAAAGAATCCACTGCAGGTGGATTCTTTCACCACCCTGCCATTTTCGGAATCCACTTGGAAGCTGCATCTAGGTGGATTAGATTCTTTCACCACCCTGCCATTTTCAGAATCCAACTGGATGCAGCGTAGGCAAATGAAGCCTTAAAAAAAAAAAAAAACATGCAACAACCCGCACGAAACAACGAACAAACATGTAACCGCCTGCAAGAAATAAAAAAAGACCTTACCGCACGCACGAAGGATAACAAAAAAAACTAACCTCCAGCATGAAGTATTAACAAACACTGAAACTGCCAACATGGCAAAATATTAAAGTAATTAACGCCTAATCCGCAAATAACATAATTAAAATATTAACCCCTAAACCGTCAACCCCCCACATCGCAATAAACCTAATTAACCGAATAACTCCTAAACCTCAAACTCCCCACTTCGCAATAAACCTAATTAACCTATTAACCCCTAAACCACCAAACCCTTACATCGCAATAAACCTAATTAACCTATTAACTCCTAAACCGCCAACCCCCCACAACACAAATAACTCATTTAATTACTAAGCCCCTCTAACCTAACAACCCAATACTAAGGTAAACTTAAATAAAACCTAACATTAAATTACAAAAAAATAATCTAAAAGTACAAACCCCCAAAAATAAAAAAAACTAACATTAAAATAAACTAAACTACCCATTGCCCCCAAAGGGGCATTTGTATGGGCATTGCCCTTAAAAGGGCATTCAGCTCTTTTACTGCCCTTAAAAGGGCAATCAGCTCTTTTACAGCCCATTCAATCCATAATTTAAAAAAAAAAATCCTTAAACTAAGCCCCAAATAGGTACTCATCATTCCTGAAGTCCTGCGGTGAAGGTCTTCTTCCAGGTGGCTCCATCATCCTATCTTCATCTGGAGCGAAGGCGGCGCATGAAAGAAAAATTGTGGGATTCGTGTCCCTTTAAGGGGATAAAAATTAAAAATGGCTCACATAAAGAGTCACAAACACACAACTATATATGTGTACAGATATACAAACAAACATTCATACTCATTCATATTAAATTGTACACCTAGAAAAACACAAATATATGTATTATGTGTGTAAAAATACACAAGATCATACAAAACAACTCTTATGCAGAGCACACACACACTATGGCAAAACAAAAGTCTTAAATACAAACAATCAAACATATGTAAACCGACACAGCATACACAGATGTCATGTCTGACTTGGCACTGCAAGATTCTTGATGAGTTCCAGGATTTGAATGTGAACCCTTGCAGAAGGGCGTCAAACCCACACAGGTGATAAGTTGCACCTGATGTGTGGCCGTCCCTAAATGAAGGGACTTTTCTTCAGCGCAGAGACATGAGGATATCAGCTTTCCCCCTGGGGAAGGCTGACTCTCAGCTGGCATAATGCGTTATTATTGTTTGTTCATTTAATTGAAATGTAAATTCTGAGAACGTCCTGACCCAGTTAGGGCTCTGAAAAAGGGCAAAAATCTCATTTTCCTACTAGTAAAAAAAAAAAAGTGTGGTCTGATTTTTAATGACAGAAAACGGAATCCTTGTTAAAGGGCTAAAGATATTTCTAAACACACTGGGGGTTGCAGGACTCCTGGCTTCAATGATATCATGTATGAGTTTGAATGATTTAAATGCCAGAAGCTTGCTGACTTCAATACAGTAATCAAATATATTCAGAAATTAAAGGAATATGTTATTTTGTTACCTACTCAACAGAATGGAACATATGTATTACTAAATATAGTATTAGGACAGCATATATATGTAACTTCTCTATGTGCCCAGAAATAACATTATCATAATTTATTTACATTTTTTATCGATATTGTTAATTCTACTTGCAGTGATGTCAAAAAAATTAGGAATTCTTAAAGGGACAGTCTACACCAGAATTGTTATTGTTTTAAAAGATAGATAATCCCTTTATTACCCATTTCCCAGTTTTGCACAACTAACACAGTTATATTAATATACTTTTAACCTCTGTGATTTTCTTGTATCTAAGCCTCAGCAAACTGCCCCTTTTTTCAGTTCTTTTGACAGACTTGCAGTCTAGCCAATCAGTGCCTGCTCGCAGATAACTTCTCGTGCACGAGCACAGTGTTATCTATATGAAATACGTGAACTAACACCCTCTAGTGTTGAAAAACTGTTAAAATGCAATCTGAAAGAGGTGGGCTTCAAGGTCTAAGAAATTAGCATATGAACCTCCTAGGTTAAGCTTTCAACTAAGAATACCAAGAGAACAAAGCAAAATTGGTGATAAAAGTAAATTGGAAAATTGTTTAAAATTACATGCTATATCTGAATCATGAAAGTTTATTTTGGCCTAGACTGTCCCTTTAATAAACCAATAAGGTTAAGAAGACTAGAGTGTTTAGAAATAATGCAATCAGAAGTTTGAAGAAAAAAATGTAGAAATGACAAATCTAATTTAGCTATATTTTTTTAGATGTGCACGAAACAAAAATATGTTTAATCTGAAAGATTTTTCAAATTTTCTGTTCGGCAAATTTCCTTCAAGCAGGCATTCAGATCGGTCAAATATTGGATTCGGAAAAAAGCCAAACTTTATATTTAAATATTGCAACCTTGTTAATGTATTCCCCCATAGACTTCAATGAAGTGGAAAAGTGGAAAAAAGCCCTAACACCCTAACTTGCGTGAAAAGTGGATCGCTAACCCGACATGAAATATGAATATTTTACATTCCAATTTTTTTCATATATTCTATTTATTCTTTAATATATATATATATATATATATATATATATATATATATATATATATATATATATATATATAATCCTCTTGTGTCTGCACTCACAATTCCCTTTGGACATCTACCAGGGTGCAAAGTCAAAATATCAATAGAAGTTCAAGCAGGGACTGCTCTCACTGGATTTAGATAAATACAGTATTATTTATTGCATGGTGACATTTCGGGGGTCTGCAAACTCCAAAACGTCACCATGCAATAAAAAAAACTGTATTTTTCTAAGTCCAGTGAGTGCAGTCTCTGCTTGAACTTATATTATGCTGGTATTACGAGTTTCTAGAAACCCGTCGTTAAAAGACAAGAAGTGAGCGTTGTGCAAAATTTTGCTCATTACCGCACTCCAATACCAGCGCTGCTTAAGTCAGCGGTGAGCTGGTGTAACGTGCTCGTGCATGATTTCCCCATAGAAATCAACGGGGAGAGCGTAAAGCTC
Organism: Bombina bombina; assembly: GCF_027579735.1. Classification (NCBI taxonomy): domain Eukaryota; kingdom Metazoa; phylum Chordata; class Amphibia; order Anura; family Bombinatoridae; genus Bombina; species Bombina bombina. Next base: position 865,112,889 of record NC_069499.1, on the reverse strand, counting down.
CCTAACGCAGCCCCATTGATTCCGATGGGGAAATTAAATTTATGTTTACACCTACACCCTAACATAAACCCCAAGTCTAAACACCCCTAATCTTACACTTATTAACCCCTAATCTGCTGTCCCTGACATTGCTGACACCTACATTATATTATTAACCCCTAATCTTCCGCTCCGGCCACCGCCGCCACCTACATTATATTTATGAACCCCTAATCTGTTGCCCCCAACATCGCCGACATCTACATTATATTTATTAACCCCTAATCTGCCGTCCCCAATGTCACCGCAACCTACCTACACTTTTTAACCCCTAATCTGCCGCCCCTAACGTCGCCGCCACTATTATAAACATATTAACCCCTAAATCGCTGCACTCCCACCTCGCAAACATTATTTAAATATTATTAACCCCTAATCTGCCGTCTTAACATCGCCGGCACCAACCTACATTTATTAACCCCTAATTTGCCGCCCCCAACGTCGCCGCCAATATATTAAAGTTATTAACCCCTAAACCTAAATCTAACCCTAAACCTAACACCAACTAACTTAAATATAATTTAAATAAATCTAAATAAATATTCATATCATTAACTAAATAATTCCTATTTAAAACTAAATACTTACCTATAAAATAAACCCTAAGATAGCTACAATATAACTAATAGTTACATTGTATCTATCTTAGGGTTTATTTTTATTTTACAGGCACGTTTGTATTTATTTTAACTAGGTAGAATAGTTATTACATAGTTATTAACTATTTAATAACTACCTAGCTAAAATAAAGACAATTTTACCTGTAAAAAAAACCTAACCTAATTTACAATAACACATAATACTACACTACAATTAAATAAATTAACTAAATTAAATACAATGACCTAAATTAATTTAAATTAGCTAAAGTACAAAAACAAACAAACACTAAATTACAGAACATAATGAACAAATTACAGATATTTAAACTAATTACACCTAATCTAATAGCCCTATTAAAATAAAAAAGCCCCCTCAAAATAAAAAAATCCCTAGCCTAAACTAAAATACCAATAGCCCTTAAAAGGGCCTTTTGCGGGGCATTGCCTCAAAGTAATCAGCTCTTTTACCTGTAAAAAAAATACAAACACCCCCCCCCAACAGTAAAACCCACCACCCACACAACTAAACCCCCCAAATAAAATACTTTCTAAAAAAACCTAAGCTCCCCATTGCCCTGAAAAGGGCATTTGGATGGGCATTGCCCTTAAAACGACAGTTAGCTCTTTTGCCACCCAAACCCTAACCTACAAATAAAACCCACCCAATACACCCTTAAAAAAACCTAACACTAACCCCCTGAAGATCGACTTACCGGGAAACGTCTTCATCCAAGCCGGGCCGAAGTCCTCAACGAAACAGGGAGAAGTCTTCATCCAAGCCAGGCGAAGTGGTCCTCCAGACGGGCAGAAGTCTTTATCTAGATGGCATCTTCTATTTTATCCACCCTAAGATAGATACAATTGCCTAGAGTTCTGCGGTAGCCGTCAAAAGCAGCATTAAGGGGTCCTAACGCTGCTTTTGGCCGCCCGCTGGTATTTAGAGTCAGGCAGGAAAGGGTCTACCACTCACTTTCAAACTGCAATTTTTCCATACCGCAGATCCCCTTACGCCAATTGCATATCCTATCTTTTCAATGGGATCTTCCTAACGCCGGTATTTAGAGTCTTGGCTGAAGTGAGCAGTAGACCCTCTACTGACAAGACTCCAGCCGCAAAAAAAGTCAGTAGTTAAGAGCTTTCTGGGCTAACGCCGGTTTATAAAGCTCTTAACTACTGTGCTCTAAAGTACACTAACACCCATAAACTACCTATGTACCCCTAAACCGAGGTCCCCCCACATCGCCGCCACTATAATAAAAAAATGTAACTCCTAATCTGCCGACCGCACACCGCCGCCACCTACATTATCCCTATGAACCCCTAATCTGCTGCCCCTAACATCGCCCACACCTACATAATATTTATTAACCCCTAATCTGCCCCCCCCAACGTCGCCGCTACCTAACTACACTTATTAACCCCTAATCTGCCGACCGGACCTTGCCGCTACTCTAATAAATGTATTAACCCCTAAAGCTAAGTCTAACCCTAACCCTAACAACCCCCTAAGTTAAATATAATTTTAATCTAACGAAATAAATTAAATATTTCTTAACTAAAGTATTCCTATTTAAAACTTAATACTTACCTGTAAAAAAAACCCTAATATAGCTACAATATAACGAATAATTATATTGTAGCTATATTAGGATTTATATTTATTTTACAGGCAACTTTGTATTTATTTTAACTAGGTACAATAACTATTAAATAGTTATTTACTATTTAATAGCTACCTAGTTAAAATAATTACAAAATTACCTGTAAAATAAATCCTAACTTAAGTTACAATAAATTACCTACAATTACATACAATTAAATAAACTAAACTAAATTACAAAATAAAAACCCACTAAATTACAAAAAATAAAAAAAATTACAAGAATATTAGGCTAATTACACCTACTCTAAGCCCCCTAATAGAATAAAAAGTCCCCCAAAATAATAAAGGTCCCTACCCTATTCTAAATTAAAAAGTAACCAGCTCTTTTACCAGCCCTTAAAAGGGCTTTTTGCAGGGCATGCCCCAAAGTAATCAGCTCTTTTGCCTTTAAAAAAAATACAACCCCCGCCCCAACATTAAAACCCACCACCCACATACCCCTACTCTAACCCAAACCCCCCTTAAATAAACCTAACACTACCCCCCTGAAGATCACCCTACCTTGAGCCGTCTTCACCCAGCCGGACACCGATGGACCAAAATAGGACATTCGGAGCGGCAGAAGTCTTCATCCTATTCAGGCAGAAGAGGACATCCGGACCGGCAGACATCTTCATCCAAGCGGCATCTTCTATCTTCATCCATCCGACGAGGAGCGGCTCCATCTTCAAGATCTCCAGCGTAGAACATCCTTCTTCCCCGATGACTAGACGAATGATGGTTCCTTTAAATGACGTCATCCAAGATGGCATCCCTCGAATTGCAATTGGCTGATAGGATTCTCTCAGCCAATCAGAATTAAGGTAGGAAAAATCTGATTGGCTGATTAAATCAGCCAATCAGATTGAGCTTGCATTCTATTGGCTGTTCCGATCAGCCAATCAAATGCGATCTCAATCTGATTAGCTGATTGGATCAGCCAATCGGATTGAACTTGAATCTGATTGGCTGATTCAATCAGCCAATCAGATTTTTCCTACCTTAATTATGATTGGCTGATAGAATCCTATCAGACAATCGGAATTCGAGGGACGCCATCTTGGATGACGTCATTTAAAGGAACCGTCATTCGTCGTCTAGTCGTAGGGGAAGAAGGATATTCCGCGCCGGAGGTCTTGAAGATGGAGCCGCTCCTCGTCGGATGGATGAAGATAGAAGATGCTGCTTGGATGAAGATGTCTGCCGGTCCGGATGTCCTCTTCTGCCCGGATAGGATGAAGACTTCTGCCGCTCCGGATGTCCTCTTTTGGTCCATCGGTGCCCGGCTGGGTGAACACGGCTCAAGGTAGGGTGATTTTCAGGGGGGTAGTGTTATGTTTATTTAATAGGGGTTTGGGTTAGAGTAGGGGTATGTGGGTGGTGGGTTTTAATGTTGGGGGGGGTTGTATTTTTTTTAAAGGCAAAAGAGCTGATTACTTTGGGGTATGCCCCGCAAAAAGCCCTTTTAAGGGCTGGTAAAAGAGCTGGTAAGGTAAAAGAGCTTTGAACTTTTTAATTTAGAATAGGGTAGGGACCTTTATTATTTTGGGGAGCTTTTTTATTTTATTAGGGGGCTTAGAGTAGGTGTAATTAGCCTAATATTCTTGTAATCTTTTTTTATTTTTTGTAATTTAGTGGGGTTTTTTTTGTATTTTAGTTTAGTTTATTTAATTGTATGTAATTGTAGGTAATTTATTTAACTAATTTATTGATAGTGTAGTGTTAGGTTTAATTGTAACTTAGGTTAGGATTTATTTTACAGGTAATTTTGTAATTATTTTAACTAGGTAGCTATTAAATAGTAAATAACTATTTAATAGTTATTGTACCTAGTTAAAATAAATACAAAGTTGCCTGTAAAATAAATATAAATCCTAAAATAGCTACAATATAATTATTCGTTATATTGTAGCTATATTAGGGTTTATTTTACAGGTAAGTATTTAGTTTTAAATAGGAAGACTTTAGTTAATAATATTTAATTTATTTAGTTAGATTAAAATTATATTTAATTTAGGGGGGTGTTAGGGTTAGACTTAGCTTTAGGGGTTAATACATTTATTAGAGTAGCGGCGAGGTCCGGTCGGCAGATTAGGGGTTAATACTTGAAGTTAGGTGGCGGTGACGTTGGGGAGGGCAGATTAGGGGTTAATACTATTTATTATAGGGTTTGAGAGGCGGGAGTGCGGCGGTTTAGGGGTTAATACATTTATTATAGTGGCAGCGAGGTCCGGTCGGCAGATTAGGGGTTAATAAGTGTAGTTAGGTAGCGGTGATGATGGGGGGGACAGATTAGGGGTTAATAAATATTATGTAGGTGTCGGCGAAGTTAGGGGCACCAGATTAGGGATACATAGGGATAATGTAGGTGGCGGCGGTGTCCGGAGCGGCAGATTAGGGGTTAATTGTGTAATGCCGGTTTCAGCGATAGCGGGGGCAGCAGATTAGGGGTTAATAAGTGTAAGGTTAGGGGTGTTTAGACTCGGGGTTCATGTTAGGGTGTTAGGTGCAGACTTAGAAACTGTTTCCCCATAGGAAACAATGGGGCTGCTTTAGGAGCTGAACGCTGCTTTTTTGCAGGTGTTAGGTTTTTTTTCAGCCCAAACTGCCCCACTTGCACGAGCATGTTTTTCCAGCTAGCAGCTACCGTAAGCAATGCTGGTATTGAGAGTTGAAGTGGCGGTAAATATGCCTTTACGCTCCCTTTTTGGAGCCTAATGCAGCCCTTCAGAGAACTCTAAATACCAGCATTGTTTAGAAGCAGCGCTAGAAAAAAAAGATGCGTAGCTAACGCACCCCTTTGGCCGCAAAAGTCTAAATCTTGGTGAATGTAACTATTAGTTATATTGTAGCTAGCTTAGGGTTTTTTTATAGGTAAGTATTTAGTTTTAAATAGGAATTATTTAGTTAATGATAGGAATATTTATTTAGATTTATTTAAATTATATTTAAGTTAGTGGGTGTTAGGTTTAGACTTAGGTTTAGGGGTTAATAACTTTAATATAGTGGTGGCGACGTTGGGGGCGGCAGATTAGGGATTAATAAATGTAGGTAGGTGGCGGCGATGTTAGAGACGGCAGACTAGGGGTTAGCAAGCAAACACTGGGGCAGGGCACCACAGCAACAAACTAAACACTGATTGCAGCACTGTTCGAAGTCTCAGAGTCAGTGGACGGGGCCAAAGGTAATCGCCGGCAGCCCACACATTCACTCCATAAGACACACAGACATTTCAGCTTACTTTTGAGGGGGCGTCTTATGGAGTGAAAAATACGGTAAATGCAATACAATAAAATCCTTAAATATATTTACAATTATTTAAAAACCCACAAAAAATATATAAGTGCAAAACAATAGTCGTAATATTAATATTGGTAATAATACATAAAAATACTGTGTTTTTCCTAAAATGAAAGAAATGCACTAAAAATCCAGCAGAAAGAGTTTCTCAATGAGGGAAAATTTGAACCTAATGCTATAAGCAAATACTACTCTCCCATAATAGTTCAGTACTTTCATGCAGGAACAATATTCGATCTGAATAGATGCAGTATCCAATCAATCTCAATTCAGAATCTTGACCCTCTGTCAGTTTAGGGATGCTATTGTGTTCCGAGGAAAGTTGCCCCCCCTCATGCAATGGAAACAATCTGTGTTTATACAAAGGACAAGGCGCAACCCCACAATCAAAGTAGCCAAACACATTTAATATAAAACAAGCGGTTAAAAACACACAAGAAAATGGAAGTGTAAGTCTCCTAACATCCTTCAGCCGACCTCAATTAAGGAACAATGTCCCAATGCAAATGTCCGGTCAGTAATGCTCTTCTCCTTCTCTACCCGTTTTATTTGCTTCTACGCAAACTTTCTCAAGAGTGACATAGTGGTATAGGGGTTATAGGATTCAAACAATTAAAGGAAACTATTTTTCAATATTAAAAGAGCATACAACTCCTGTATCACTAAAATCCAGCATTTAGTGCCTGATCAGATGTTCCTAATATCAGTCATAAGTAATATTATGGCAGAATTGGACAGGGGACGATGGAAAAATGAATGGTAAGACCCTCTGTACATTGTTACAAACAAAGGAGATTATTAACTATACAATATAATGCTCTTCATTCCTGCATCTTTTGTTGCGCCAAACAGCATGAGCAAAAGGACAAATCGATTTCATCTATTTAGTCCAATAATGTATATAACAATCGACGAATCAGCAACATTTAGGGTTAAATACCTGGGTGCTAGATAGATTAACAAACAAGAAGACATTGAGACACACTCACATACATCTAGGTTTGTAGCTTTCTCTTGTTCATTGGAGAATTGGCTGGTATTTTGGAGCTGGATTGTGTTGTTCGCGGAGTCAGAATGGTAAAAAGACATAAGATTGCGGCCGTAATGTTGGAAACCACTTTGTTCTGCATAAAATCTGACTGTCCATGAGGGCTTACAACTACATTGTTGTGACCACAATTTTATCAGGAATATTTTTCCCATTGTTGGCATCGGTTACGGGATTTGCGGTTATGATCAGGATTAGGGATTAATTGTAGGAATTTTAAATTGGCAGAGCTAATGAATAGCGGGAACATTTTTATTCATAATAGGAATATTTGCCAGCTATATGCTATGAGCGAGAAATCAGATACATCTCCTGGCAGCGCTTATTCTTCCAGCTACATATAAAATGAGCACTCAGATCAGATGAATACCCCTCTCTCAAATGTTTTCCCACTTAAGACCTCAGATCAGATGCATATGTCTGAAGTCTGCTTAATGGCAACTATGGGCTAGATTACAAGTGGAGCACTAATATAATATTACAAGTGGCTAGTTATTGCTACCGCAAGTTCACAGTGGCAATTAGTGGTCCAAAAATTAACCAGAGATAAGATCTTTGGATAATTGTCAAAATATCCCCCAATTGCCCCCAAAATAAAGTATATTGTATTTTTTTTTTTTTTTTTTAAATGTAGCATTTTTTTAAATAAAAAATAAATTGCACAAAGCAATTTTTAGGGGTTAAATTTGGCGGATGTGGAGTGTTAGAAAATAAACGGCACAGAAAAGTGCCTTTACATTACGGTCTATGGGAAACTGTGTAAAAATACCAGATAGTAAACACTTAACACTTCTTTAAAAGAAGGAAGTTTCCAAATGATAAAAAAAATAAACCCACTGAGTAATTTTGTTTCGCAAAAGTTACAAAAGTATCAAAATAAAGGATATAGGGATATATTTTAAGCTCTGTAAGGAGCTTAAGGGCCCTTGTTTCCGGCGAGCCTTCAGCCTAGATCTTAACTGCTAAATGACTGGCACCACAGAGTATGGCGCCAGTCATTTAGCCATTAAGGACAAACACTGTACCCTGTATGGTGGCTGTGTCCTGCGCTGCTAGAGCACCAGTATCACTGCTATCGGCATAACCATGCTATTTCTGAATTCCTCAGGAGTGAGGCAATGCAGAAATAGCATAATGGAGGGCAACCAAGGTTAGCAATTGTCAGACAAGGTGTACCTGTGATCCTATGCCTATCAGTGAGGAGCACCCATTCATGAGTTACACTCTGTCATCAGCATGTATCTCATACTATTTCTGTAAACCTGCATGTGAGGCTATCCAGCAACAATACAGTAACTGTCTAAAATTACTTTTACTGTGTATGCAATCACTGTGACTGCCATTCAATGCATGCTGGTATAAGGCTCACAAGGCAATCACTGGATGCCTCAGGAGTGAGACAGTTCAGTGATGCCCAAAAAAACTGCCCCATGGTCATGTGATCACTTTGACAGTCAGTGATCACATCTTTACAAACATAGCAGGTGAACAATTGTCATGTCTAATAGAAGCGTGTATACACATTACATCATCACTTTAGTTACACAATTCCCAGGATACCAATTTTAACCCTAGAATGCCAAATCAAATTGGAACATCCATTAACGAACAGAAGAACTTTCCTGTAGTATAGCAGTACTGTGTGTATTTAATCTCCCTATGGGAAAAAGGGGAAACCAGACGTGGACTCCTTGCTCAGTGTGCTTAGAGTAATATGGCTACACCTCACTGACGAGGCCCAATGAAGGCCGAAATGATCGTCTGGGGTTGCTGTGTTCCTTGTTCAGAGAGGAATTGCCTGGTATTTCGGTGCTGGACTGACCGTAATAGGCGGGATCAGACTGATATACTACAGGAAAGTTCTTCTCTGTGAAAAGCATTACTGGGCTAAAAGAAGCTGCACCCAGGTGGTAAATCGCCATAGAACAGTCTAACATTAGTATTGAGCCAGTTGTTTGTTCCTGTGAGTGTGCTTCTCTCTGTGTGTATATATATATATATATATATATATATATATATATATATATATCTGATAAGGTTAATGTAAAATATATATATAAATTTCACTCTTGCTCACAAGTTAACTCCGCTAGAAGTAAGCTTTTTGTGTGTGTTTGGTAGCGCGTGTATTACAAGTTAAAAGTAAAAAGTTTTCACATGAGCACTTACCCAGCACATGCATAAAGCTAAAGTCCAAATATTGCGAACACCTTAACTTATCCCCCATAAACTTCAAAAGCATGAAAAGTGAAAACAAACTAACATCCTTTCTCGAATGCAAACCCTATTGCGTTTTCTCAAGTGCGCTAACCTGGCATAAAATATTAATATTTCTTAAGACAATAAATATACCCAAATAAGTGACACATAGACCCCCTACAAAAAACAGACGATACCTGGCAGGTTAGACAGATTGGGCTGGCTCTTAATTCTCGTAAGAATATACACTGGAAGAGGTTATACACTTTAATCAGCAAACCCCTATAACCTCAAAAAAAAAAAAAAAACGTACCCTTTTCTGCTAAACACTATTATAGCGTCAGCCCTACCCCTATACTCCAACCATGGCCTCATCACCCGGGACTGGAAAGACCCACTAGATATCAAGTTACACTGTTGAGGACGTGGGTCAATAGACAAAATCATTCTACTATATCCACCCCATTATCTTTTACCCCTTCATAACAGTCCTCCCATATGCCATACCCACACTAACACCCAGGTCTGTGTAACCACATTACCTGGACGTATTATATTTTACCAAGTTGCACTAGCTTAAGGGTTACTAACTGAATTTGTTTATTGCTAAACGGTTGTCTTGTACCTAGACAAAGTTTTGTTTGTTACTCTACTAGAGATAGCCGATCATTTAACGCTTTATTTGTTATCTATTTCGTGTGTCGGGTGACTTACTTACTAAACTTTCATACATACTAAACTTCTTCTTTACTTACTCTACTCTTATAACCCTACTACTCATCTTCTTCCCGTTTCCACCTTTCTCTTTTTTTTTTCCCTCAGAATGGACAGGCGCGCCAGCAAGTTTGGAACACATGTTTTGACCTTTACCACTATCAACGCAAAGGGCCTCAACAACCCAGGTAAGAGGTCCATAGCTTTCCGAGAACTCAAAAATCTGCATAGCCACATTATATTTCTTCAAGAAACACACTTTCTAAAGGGGAGGGAACCAAAATGGTATAACACACAGTACCCCACGGCATACTTTGCCTCTGGAGCGTCCAAGAGGTGCGGGGTAGGAATACTCATACACCACTCAGTTCCTCTAAAGATAGCGCATATAGAAAAAGACTCAGAGGGGAGATGCCTTGTTTTAACGGGCACACTTTATGACCACCCAATAACATTAGCAACAATTTACACTCCAAATACTGAACAACATCACTTCATGAAGCAAATTTAAAATACATTGTTAGATCATGCAAAGGGCTCAGTGTTTCTCGCTGGTAATCTTAACTTGCCTTTAGATGCCCGTGTAGACACCTCTAATGGGGTGGCCAATATCGCAAATAGAACAATTAAATCTGTTAAGACGACTCTCTCCGATCTTGTTTTACATGATGTTTGGAGAGCTATGAATCCAGCAAACAAAGACTTCACTTATAATTCACCTCCTCACAACAAATATTCGCAAATTGATTATATATTTACAGACACAACAGGGTTAGATATGATCACGTCTTGTAGTATTGGCCTGATCACATGGTCAGATCACGCCCCTGCAGTTCATAAAGATAGAACTACAAAAATCTCTTGATGACTACTTCTCCCACAATGACCCTGCCCACACCACTTTGACAAACACGTGGGAGGCACATAAATGCGTGATGCAAGGAGAATTCCTTAAGCATAGGGCGTAAAAACTCAAACAATACAGGGAAAAACACAGCTGTTAAATAGTATTTTGACTTTGGAATTTAAACACAAAAATAACCCACTTGATGAAAACACTAGAAAATCACTTACTCACATGAGGACAGAGCTCAAACAACACTTGATGGAGGCATATCAGCGTAAATCATTGACAATTAAACAGCAATATTATGAGGGAGGCAACAAACCTGGTAAATTATTGGCTAGGTCTATCCGCAGAAAACAGCTAAAAACACACATATATCACTTAAAGGCGGCTAATGGTTCATTGCTAAAGGGCAGTCTCAACAGGCCAGGTGGGCTTTGTCCCGGGCAGAGAGGCCCAGGACAACACATCTAAAGTTTTGCAGTTGATAAATTACGCCCAGGCTGAGAGAGTGAAGATGGCCCTCTTTTCGATGGACACAGAGAGGGCCTTCGAGCTATGAATTTCGGCGAGTCTTTTATAAACATGACATTCGCTTTATACTCGACTCTAAATGCCAGGGTCAGAGTAAATGGAACTCTCTTGGATACATTTTACATAACGAATGGCATGAGGCAGGGATGCCTCCTGTCTCCTCTGCTTTTCACCCTCTCAATAGCGCACAAAGTTAGGAATAATCCCAAAATTGAGGGGGTAAGAATCGGTAATGTAGAGCATAAACAAGCACTTTATGCAGACGATATAATCTATACACTCACAAGTATAGACACTTCCATTCCAGAACTCCTCAAGGAAATAGAAACTTACAGCTCCCTTTCTAAATTTCATCTAAACCTAGCAAAATCTGAGCTCCTTAACATCAGTGCACCCAATGATCAAATACAGCACATACAGACAAACCACAAAGTAACCATAGCTACGCAACAATTAAAATACTTGGGCCTTTATCTCTCCGCAAACCCCCAAGATTTGTATAAAAACAACTACCAAACAATAAAGGAGGAGATAATTAGAGATCTCTCCTCGTGGAAAAGTAAACCACTCTCATGGCTTGGAAAAATTGGAGTGAACAAAATGAATATTTTACCACGTATCTTTTCAAACGGTCCCAATCCCCCTACCAAGAGACTTTCTGCCTCAACTACAGAAAATCATATAACAGTTCGTATGGACGGGAGCAAAACCAAGGGTCCCCAGAAAAGTGATGTATCTTCCCAGAGACAAAGGACGGCTGGGATTCCCAGACTTCATTAATTAAAGGCGCGCAATATTACTACAAAGACTAATTGAGTGGTCACACAACATGACACATAAAGCATGGATCCGTCTAGACGGCCAAATACTCCACTTACACAATGTTGGAACACTGGCATAGATACCACCCACATTGCGTCCCAAAACTCTACAAAAATACCACATGTCCTTAGAATTCCTACAAGAGTGGGATAAGTTGATATCACGCATATATCTCTCAAGCAGTCGCCATCACTACCCATCATAGAAAACCCTGAATTACCATACTGTAGACTAGGAATACGCTTGAGCAAACACTATAGCTTAAGGGTAGGAACACTACATTTTGTGATTGAAAATGGGCAGTTGCATAGACAACAACATATGATAGAAACACAGGGGGACATCATTACTTCCTGGATGCGATACAACCAGCTATTCCACTACCTAACACATCACGCGCACAAAGACAACTTCACAAGAGAGCTCACACCATGTGAACTTCTGTGTATATCATCTAACCCTACAAGATATTACTGTTACCCCCAGACACGAAGCTACCAACATACACCATGGCCTGGGACAGAGACCTTAATAATAACATAACCAATGAGGCCTGGCTCAAATCATTTGAGCTAGCAAAACATTTCTCAATATCAGCTACTGTCCATTGTCCAAGAAATACAGATCAAACTTACAAGCAGGTGGTATCTTACCCCTGTTAGACTACATAGATATTTCCCAACGGCAAGTCCTTTATGTTGGAGAGGCTGTGGCGAGCTTGGCTCACTTATCCATATTTGGTGGTCGTGTCTGAGGCTTCTGTGTTTCTGGTTGAAAGTGTTTGGTTTAATTTTTGATAAACTATGAATTATAATACCTAACTCATCAGAAACAATCCTTTTTCTCCACCTCCCTAAAATCAAAGAAACACATATGTGAGCCCTTCTCTTGATAATGATTACTGGAGCTAAAAAGCTCATTCCCAAAAAATGGAAGACACAGGAAATACCAACTATTGCGGAATGGATGTCCTCAGTTGGCGACCTGTTACTCTTAGAAAGTTTCCATTACCACAAAAAACACCAAATTGATATCCATGAAATGATGCTGGCCACTTGGAAAAGTACCCCCCTCTAAATAAATAAAACGTATAAAGCTATTGAAGGAACGCTGGACCCCTGTCAGATTCTGAACCCCTTCCTTTTGGTTTTTTTTCCTCTTCTTCTCCTACTCATAGACTCTTTTATCCTTTATTGATACTTGACACATGGTTTAAGACACATATTTTATTATACCGATATATGTTTAATGTAAAATAGAAAAGAACCAAGCTTATAGATGAAAACAAGTTTTCTTTTGCCCTTTAAACGTATCAATTTGTATGTTCGAACAGTTTGAGAATACGTTCAAAATGATAGCTTTCTTACTGATACGAATGTTGACACTGTAGACACCAGGCTGTTGGTGGAAAGACTGTTTCTTTTCATTGTATTTATGACAATGTTTTTTCAATAAAGCATGTTTAAAAAAAAATTATTAATATTTCACGTTCCAATGTTTTCCACACAGAAGAATATTTTCTATTTATTATATTTCTTTATCTATCTGATTTTTTTTGGTAAAATATACGCATAGCTATACCTATATATTAATATATATGATTACATATAGGTAAAGATTTATACAGATATACATATGAATATCTATTTATAAATACTTAGAACATATTTTCCTATATGAAGAACATTGGAATAGGAAATATTTAAATTATATACATAGTTATACAATTTACTAAATATGAATATTGAGAAAATATGGTTTATCATGTTTTCAGCTACTTGACTGTAAAGGTCTCTAATGCAATATGATTATTATTAAAATCGTGACTAAATAAGATACATAAGAGTATAAGAGTATTAATATTTATGGAGACATCTGATAAAGCAGAACTTATGATTAAACATTAATTTTTATTTTAAAAATACACAATTATGAACACAGTTATATGAAAACATATTTTGATTTGTTTTCAATTCTATATTACCCTATTTTTAGTTAATGTTTTATTTTACGCTAATACATTTTTCAGTTAGTATATGTTTTTATCATTACTATACTATTTTAGTTAATTTATGTGTTTTCTTTAGTTTATAGCTATTTGATTTGAGTATAGATTAGCAATATTTTAAATTATTTAATTTTTGATTTTAAACTTTTCAAGCCAATTAAATTTGTTTTATATAAATTTTTATTTTTAATTCACATTTTTTTTTCTTTTTTGTATAGTTCTTATGTGATATTTTTTGTACTTTGCTCTCTGTCTCATTGTTTACCAACACATATAGCTTGTTTATATATATTTTTTCTGTTTTGGGGATGACATATTTGACACATATTAATGAGCTCTAAGGGATGAGTCTTTATTGAATTCACTTTAATATATCAAAAGGACATATATATCAATGTGATAATTAATGTGATTGTTGAATGAGCATCATGAATGGTTCTCAGTGCTAATATAAACCATCTGTAGTCTGAGTTAAGATAGCCTCTGATGAAGCGCATGTGCGCATGCGCAAAATGTATCAGGCCATCCTGCACACAGCCTATGATTTGAGCACATCTCAATAAACGATCTTTTAAAGCATTATACTAGACCAGCATTCTTCTTCTTACTTGATATATATAAAAAATTATGATTAAATATAGGTACAGATTTATAAAGATATACATACAAATATCTATTTCTAAATACTTAGAACATATTTTCTTGAGGAAGTCTTTAAATTAAATATATATTTAAACAAGTTATTAAATATGAATATTGCGTAAATAGGATTTTTTCATATTTTCAGCTACTTGACTGCCATGGTCTCCCATACTATATATATATATATATATATATATATATATATATATATATATATATATATATATATATATATATATATATACACTGTGTGCAGAATTATTAGGCAAATGAGTATTTTGACCACATCATCCTCTTTATGCATGTTGTCTTACTCCAAGCTGTATAGGCTCGAAAGCCTTGTACCAATTAAGCATATTAGGTGACGTGCATCTCTGTAATGAGAAGGGGTGTGGTCTAATGACATCAACACCCTATATCAGGTGTGCATAATTATTAGGCAACTTCCTTTCCTTTGGCAAAATGGGTCAAAAGAAGGACTTGACAGGCTCAGAAAAGTCAAAAATAGTGAGATATCTTGCAGAGGGATGCAGCACTCTTAAAATTGCAATTTCAGAGCTGCAACATCACTGGAGTGCCCAAAAGCACAAGGTGTGCAATACTCAGAGACATGGCCAAGGTAAGAAAGGCTGAAAGACGACCACCACTGAACAAGACACACAAGCTGAAACGTCAAGACTGGGCCAAGAAATATCTCAAGACTGATTTATCTAAGGTTTTATGGACTGATGAAATGAGAGTGAGTCTTGATGGGCCAGATGGATGGGCCCGTGGCTGGATTGGTAAAGGGCAGAGAGCTCCAGTCCGACTCAGACACCAGCAAGGTGGAGGTGGAGTACTAGTTTGGGCTGGTATCATCAAAGATGAGCTTGTGGGGCCTTTTCGGGTTGAGGATGGAGTCAAGCTCAACTCCCAGTCCTACTGCCAGTTTCTGGAAGACACCTTCTTCAAGCAGTGGTACAGGAAGAAGTCTGCATCCTTCAAGAAAAACATGATTTTCATGCAGGACAATGTTCCATCACACACGTCCAAGTACTCCACAGCGTGGCTGGCAAGAAAGGGTATAAAAGAAGAAAATCTAATGACATGGCCTCCTTGTTCACCTGGTCTGAACCCCATTGAGAACCTGTGGTCCATCATCAAATGTGAGATTTACAAGGGGGGAAAACAGTACACCTCTCTGAACAGTGTCTGGGAGGCTGTGGTTGCTGCTGCATGCAATGTTGATGGTGAACAGGTCAAAACACTGACAGAATCCATGGATGGCAGGCTTTTGAGTGTCCTTGCAAAGAAAGGTGGCTATATTGGTCACTGATTTGTTTTTGTTTTGTTTTTGAATGTCAGAAATGTATATTTGTGAATGTTGAGATGTTATATTGGTTTCACTGGTAAAAATAAATAATTGAAATGGGTATATATTTGTTTTTTGTTAAGTTGCCTAATAATTATGCACAGTAATAGTCACCTGCACACACAGATATCCCCCTAAAATAGCTATAACTAAAAACAAACTAAAAACTACTTCCAAAACTATCCAGCTTTGATATTAATGAGTTTTTTGGGTTCATTGAGAACATGGTTGTTGTTCAATAATAAAATTAATCCTCAAAAATACAACTTGCCTAATAATTCTGCACTCCCTGTATATATATATATATATATATATATATATATATATATATATATATATATAGTGGGGAAAAAAGTATTTAGTCAGCCACCAATTGTGCAAGTTCTCCCACTTAAGAAGATGAGAGAGGCCTGTAATTTTCATCATAGGTATACCTCAACTATGAGAAACAAAATGTGGAAACAAATCCAGACAATCACATTGTCTGATTTGGAAATAATTTATTTGCAAATTATGGTGGAAAATAAGTATTTGGTCACCTACAAACAAGCAAGATTTCTGGCTCTCACATACCTGTATCTTCTTCTTTAAGAGGCTCCTCTGTCCTCCACTCATTACCTGTATTAATGGCACCTGTTTGAACTTGTTATCAGTATAAAAGACACCTGTCCACAACCTCAAACAGTCACATTCCAAACTCCACTATGGTGAAGACCAAAGAGCTGTCGAAGGACACCAGGAACAAAATTGTAGACCTGCACCAGGCTGGGAAGACTGAATCTGCAATAGGCAAGTAGCTTGGTGTGAAGAAATCAACTGTGGGAGCAATAATTAGAAAATGGAAGACATACAAGACCACTGATAATCTCCCTTGATCTGGGCTCCACGCAAGATCTCACCCTGTGGGGGTCAAAATTATCACATTAACGGTGAGCAAACATCCCAGAACCACACGGGGGGGGGGGGGGCTAGTGAATGACCTGCAGAGAGCTGGACCAACGTAACAGAGGCTACCATCAGTAACACACTATGCTGCCAGGGACTCAGATCCTGCAGTGCCAGACGTGTCTCCCTGTTTAAGCCAGTACATGTCCGGGCCCGTCTGAAGTATGCTAGAGAGCATTTGGATGATCCAGAAGCAGATTGGGAGAATGTCATATGGTCATATGAAAACAAAGTAGAACTGTTTGGTAGAAACACAACTTGTCGTGTTTGGAGGAGAGAGAACACCATACCTACTGTGAAGCATGGGGGTGGCAACATCATGCTTTGGGGCTGTTTCTTTGCAAAGGGAACAGGACGACTGATCCGTGTACATGAAAGAATGAATGGGGCCATGTATCGTTAGATTTTGAGTGCAAACCTCCTTCCATCAGCAAGGGCATTGAAGATGAAATGTGGCTTGGTCTTTCAGCATGACAATGATCCCAGACACACCACCCGGGCAACAAAGGAGTGGCTTCGTAAGAAGCATTTCAAGGTCCTGGAGTGGCCTAGCCAGTCTCCAGATCTCAACCCCATAGAAAACCTTTGGAGGGAGTTGAAAGTCTGTGTTGCCCAGCGACAGCCCCAAAACATCACTGCTCTAGAGGAGATCTGCATGCAGGAATGGGCCAACATACCAGCAGCAGTGTGTGACAACCTTGTGAAGACTTACAGAAAATGTTTGACCTCTGTCATTGCCAACAAAGGATATATAACAAAGTATTGAGATGAACTTTTGATATTAACCAAATACTTATTTTCCACCATAATTTGCAAATAAATTCTTTCCAATTCAGACAATGTGATTGTCTGGATTTGTTTCCATATATTGTCTCTCATAGTTGAGGTATACCTATGATGAAAATTACAGGCCTCTCTCATCTTCTTAAGTGGGAGAACTTGCATAATTGGTGGCTGACTAAATACTTTTTTTCCCCACTGTATATATATACAGGGAGTGCAGAATTATTAGGCAAATGAGTATTTTGACCACATCATCCTCTTTATGCATGTTGTCTTACTCCAAGCTGTATAGGCTCGAAAGCCTACTACCAATTAAGCATATTAGGTGATGTGCATCTCTGTAATGAGAAGGGGTGTGGTCTAATGACATCAACACCCTATATCAGGTGTGCATAATTATTAGGCAACTTCCTTTCCTTTGGCAAAATGGGTCAAAAGAAGGACTTGACAGGCTCAGAAAAGTCAAAAATAGTGAGATATCTTGCAGAGGGATGCAGCACTCTTAAAATTGCAAAGCTTCTGAAGCATGATCATCGAACAATCAAGCGTTTCATTCAAAATAGTCAACAGGGTCGCAAGAAGCGTGTGGAAAAACCAAGGCGCAAAATAACTGCCCATGAACTGAGAAAAGTCAAGCGTGCAGCTGCCAAGATACCACTTGCCACCAGTTTGGCCATATTTCAGAGCTGCAACATCACTGGAGTGCCCAAAAGCACAAGGTGTGCAATACTCAGAGACATGGCCAAGGTAAGAAAGGCTGAAAGACGACCACCACTGAACAAGACACACAAGCTGAAACGTCAAGACTGGGCCAAGAAATATCTCAAGATTGATTTTTCTAAGGTTTTATGGACTGATGAAATGAGAGTGAGTCTTGATGGGCCAGATGGATGGGCCCGTGGCTGGATTGGTAAAGGGCAGAGAGCTCCAGTCCGACTCAGACGCCAGCAAGGTGGAGGTGGAGTACTGGTTTGGGCTGGTATCATCAAAGATGAGCTTGTGGGGCCTTTTCGGGTTGAGGATGGAGTCAAGCTCAACTCCCAGTCCTACTGCCAGTTTCTGGAAGACACCTTCTTCAAGCAGTGGTACAGGAAGAAGTCTGCATCCTTCAAGAAAAACATGATTTTCATGCAGGACAATGCTCCATCACACGCGTCCAAGTACTCCACAGCGTGGCTGGCAAGAAAGGGTATACAAGAAGAAAATCTAATGACATGGCCTCCTTGTTCACCTGATCTGAACCCCATTGAGAACCTGTGGTCCATCATCAAATGTGAGATTTACAAGGAGGGAAAACAGTACACCTCTCTGAACAGTGTCTGGGAGGCTGTGGTTGCTGCTGCACGCAATGTTGATGGTGAACAGGTCAAAACACTGACAGAATCCATGGATGGCAGGCTTTTGAGTGTCCTTGCAAAGAAAGGTGGCTATATTGGTCACTGATTTGTTTTTGTTTTGTTTTTGAATGTCAGAAATGTATATTTGTGAATGTTGAGATGTTATATTGGTTTCACTGGTAAAAATAAATAATTGAAATGGGTATATATTTGTTTTTTGTTAAGTTGCCTAATAATTATGCACAGTAATAGTCACCTGCACACACAGATATCCCCCTGAAATAGCTATAACTAAAAACAAACTAAAAACTACTTCCAAAACTATTCAGCTTTGATATTAATGAGTTTTTTGGGTTCATTAAGAACATGGTTGTTGTTCAATAATAAAATTAATCCTCAAAAATACAACTTGCCTAATAATTCTGCACTCTCTGTATACGCATATAAATACATATGTTTACTTTCAACCTGTAATATGTGCACTACTTCTGATGAGCACAAAGAGCCGCAATAAATTCCTTTTTGCTTGCATGGAAAATTAGCGCGCCACTCATAATCTAGCCCTTAAAGAGGCATAAAACCCAACATTTTTCTTCATGATTCAGATAAAGCATACAATTTTAAACAACTTTCTAATGTACTTCTATTGTGAAATTCGATTCATTCTCTTGGTATCTTTTGTTGAAGGAGACGCAATGCACTACCGGGAGCTACTCCTGAGTCTACCTAGGTATGCTTTTCAACAATGAGAACAAAGCAAATTAGATAATAGAAGTGAATTGGAACTTTGTTTAACATTGTATGTTCTATCTGAATCATACAAGTATAATTTGGACTTTACTGTCCCTTTAATCCCAAAATTTGGTGAAAACAAGTTATAGCTTTTGGATTATTTTTGAAATTTTTTTGCACCACACTGGTTCTTTTCTAGGCCAAAATTCAGTCAAAATTAATAAACTAAACTAAAATGAAGACAGAGCAAGATGTTTAAGCTTTGATAGTGGGTGTCATTTCACTCTCAGCAGCCAGTGGCTACTATAAACCTTGGAAATTTGGGTAGACTACTGTGCTTTTAAGAATTTTTTGGTACTTAAAACATTTCTGTTCAATTAAAAATGTATACTGTATTATGTCCTATGTTTTCACCATGTCCTTTATTTTGTGTGTTTGTGGAATTGTTTTTTTAATTATTAAATTAAATGTTATGCCTTATTCTTTGAAGCTTGAGATTTCAGACATAGACTAAAATTTTATAGCCTGTAGTTTATATATAAAAGGGATATTCTAATAAAAAAGTAAACTGCTGTATTTCATTAGAGCTGTTTGTTTTGATGCATTTCCCCTCTCATAGTTGGATGCAAAAGTATGGGCACCCTGAACCAAATAACATACAGTATGCTGGGCCAGATTTAATGTGGAGCACAAAATATTACTTAAATGCAAGCAATATTAGCACTCCACTTTGTAATAATGTGCCCTGTTATTACAAGTTAATCACAATGCAAACTCGAGCATTTCTAGGAAGCATTGCACTAACGAGAGCGCACTTCTATAGGCTTGCAGTGAAGGAGTTATGTAGCGCAGCGATGGGCAGCATTTTTAAATATATATGTATATGATTATATACATATATGTATGTGTTAATGTGTGTATATACACATATTAACACATAAATATATATGTAAATAAGCATATACATATATATTTACATTATATGTATAGCACTTGTTAAGGCTGGTTAATTATTGCTCTCCCGCAAACAGGCAAATTTGACTGTTTGTGGGAGTGCAATAATTTAGCGCTCCACTTGTAAGCTAGCCTTTGTTGTTTTTTTTAATGAAAAGAAGTTAACGCAACCTCTGTAGAGAACAAACATAAACCCACATTTTTTCTTTCATGATTCAGAGCATGCAATTTTAAGCAACTTTCTAGTTTACTCCTATTATCAATTTTTCTTTGTTCTTTTGCTATCTTTATTTAAAAAGCAGGAAGGTGATGCATAGGAGCTGCCCCATTTTTGGTTGAGAACCAGGGTTATGCTTGCTTATTGGTGGGTAAATGTAAGACTCCAATAACCAAGCGCTATCCATGGTGCTGAACCTAAAATGGGCTGGCTGCTAAGGTTTACATTCCTGCTTTTAAAATAAAGATAGCAAGAGAACAAAGAAAATTTGATAATAGGTGTAAATTAGAAAGTTGCTTAAATTTTATGTGCTATCTGAATCATGAAAGAAAAAATTTGGGTTCAGTGTCCCATTAAACTCAGCATATTTCTGCTAATTAAATGCACAGTTTTTATTTATTTGCAGAGGGTTTAGAAAAAAAAATGGTAAATGTGGCATCTGCAAAAGTCTGGCCCTTCTAGCTGATCCGTGATATCTTAGTAGGACTCAGAACCTTAATTGACTCATCAGGCCTTGATCTAAGACTAGTGGTAACAGTGATGGTGATAGTGGTACTTTGCCCCTTTGAACCTCTCAGAGTGCTCTACTTACACTCAATAACCATGTCCCCCTCTAAGCAGCTGACTGAGGATTAGAAGGATAACAGACTCTTGCAAAGTAAGGGAAGGTTATGAACCAACATCTAAACACTTCCTGCTAACAGTTTCCACTGTACTAAATGGCATTAAGAAATAGAAGTTAAAAGGAACCATTGAAGTTAGGACGCGATCTGTAAGTCCAAGAAAAATCAGAACTGCTCATTGAATGGTCAGGAAAGTAAAACAAAACCCCTTTATCACTGCACAGGACCTGCAGGAAGATTTAGCTGGTAATGGAATAGGGATGCACTAGTCCAATGGTCAGTGATTGTTGCATAAACATAATTTGCATGGTAGGTTCTACAGTAGGAAACCTTAACTGCAGCTCTTCACAAAACTCAATGTTTTCAGTTTATAACTGAACACATAGATAAACCAGAGGCAGAAGTAAAAAAACAACTATCAAGCTTCTAAGCATGGAGGATAGATGAGCAGTTGTGTAGCTGCCACTAGCATAAATAATGTAAAGACTTA
Organism: Bombina bombina; assembly: GCF_027579735.1. Classification (NCBI taxonomy): domain Eukaryota; kingdom Metazoa; phylum Chordata; class Amphibia; order Anura; family Bombinatoridae; genus Bombina; species Bombina bombina. The sequence continues at coordinate 865,091,060 of NC_069499.1, read as the reverse complement.
CTATTAGTCATGTGCATTCTGAGGTTTCAGATGCCTCAGAATGTGGAAAAATATGGCTGCTTCCTGCGTTTGGCTTTTTTCGGAGATGGATTTCTTCTTGTGAACGTGCAACACACTAAAATCTGTGCAAATCAAGATCTTACTGTGTGGCTCTTTTACAAGAAAAAATGTGGCTCCGAAAAAAAAGCCAAATGCCACAGCAAGCGGTCTTCTTCCACATTCAGAGGCATTTGAAATTTCCGATTGCACCTGCCTAATAATAATTTTCTACAATCTGTGAAAATATAGAAGCTGAAAATAGGTTGGATATTCCAACAGGACAATGATCCAAAACACACCTCAAAATCATCTCAAAACTACCTCAAGAAATTAGAGATTAAGGTTTTCAAATGACCCTTGTAGTCCCCAAACAAATTAAAAGGGAAAAAAAATAATGTAAATTGTCCCTTTAACGTCTATTCATTTAACAAAATATGTTATTTGGTCAGAGTTACCCAATCTTTTGCATACAACTGTATGTGCTTCACTCCTGCTCAGGAGTTAAACACATATGTAAAGTTGCACATCAGCAAACTCCTGTGCTACCCTCTGTGTGGGCTCAGTTTTTATTAAAACATTTGGGACCCCTATAGTTACTCCCTGGATGCTGCCATGGGGGATGCTGCCATGATGTAATCAAGGTTTCCTTTTCTGCTGAGGCTAATTAGGGGCATTTATAAATTAGTCCCTAAAGTGTGTAACCAATTAATGTTTGGAATTTAGCACTGTTAAAGTGAAGGTAAACTTTATCTAAACTAATGTCATATATGTAATCTTTGCCATTAAAAAAAAGTATATGTGTACTTTATTTTTTAATCTATCCATGAAAAGGGTTAAATTTGTGCCTGTAGCAATGTTTCTATTACAATGTTATGCCATCCCACTGGGATGAACCCATGACAATTCTAATGAACATCCAATCAGTGTGTGTGTCATATGACACTCTTGAAGTTCACCCTTTGGTGGAACTGCTCTCTATGTCAGAACCCAACCAAAAGAGGAAATTAATGGGGCAGAGGAACAGAATATACCAAGAAGGATTATAAATAGTGATGTCGTGAACATAAAAATTTGGGTTTGAGAACGGCAAACGCGAACTTCTGCAAAAGTTTGCGAACGGGCGAACCCCCATAGACTTCAATAGGCAGGCGAATTTTAAAACCCACAGGGACTCTTTCTGGCCACAATAGTGATGGAAAAGTTGTTTCAAGGGGACTAACACCTGGACTGTGGCATGCCGGAGGGGGATCCATGGCAAAACTCCCATGGAAAATTACATAGTTGATGCAGAGTCTGGGCGAACCGCCATAGACTTCAATAGGCAGGCAAATTTTAAAACCCACAGGGACTCTTTCTGGCCACAATAGTGATGGAAAAGTTGTTTCAAGGGGACTAACACCTGGACTGTGGCATGCCGGAGGGGGATCAAAAACTCCCATGGAAAATTACATAGTTGATGCAGAGTCTGGTTTTAATCCAAAAAGGGCATAAATCAACTAAAATTCCTAAATTGTTTGGAATAACGTGCTTTAAAACATCAGGTGTGATCTTGTATCGATCAGGTAGTGTAAGGGTTACGCCCGCTTCACAGTGCGCAGTGTAGGTGATATACCTGCCCTGACCATGCTTTGCATACCAGGTATCAGTGGTCAGATGGACCCTTGCCCCAACACTGTGTGCCAGACATGCCATTATAGCAGACTTATATGGCTTTGGCGTTGCTTTTTGGTAATTAGAAGGCTGCTAAATGCCACTGAGCACCACACGTGTTTTATGCCCAGCAGTGAATGGGGTTAATTAGGAAGCATGTAATTGTAACGGTACCAACCGGATACCAAGGGTTAACACCAGGGAACAATGTCCTGCATAGGGAATCAGCAATTCACAACCCAGCCAGTTTTCAGGTTTTAAACAGAATAACACTTTATTTGAAGGCAGCATACAGATTTATACAGGTTTTTGACCCCCCCCCCCCCAGATGGGGGTTGAAAGAATGTTGTACATTAGATAAAAGGGAGAAGCGCCCTTGACATGATACAATAGGATTATATTACTTAAACACTTCAACCACAGGACACTCTTGACTCTCCTTATCACTTAGGCGTTTCTCTCTGGGGGTGATCAAACACTAGAATGCTAAGCATTAATTAGATTGTAGCTGGAGCCAGCCACTTGTGGTTAGAAAATAAAGTTAACACTTTCAGTCCTGACCGAAGGGTCTGTCACAGACAACCTTTCTTACGTTATAGTCCAGAAGTGGCTAGGTTTGCCACAATGCTCCCCCAGAACCAAGCCGGCATACACAGTCTGATCCCAACGGATCGGCTTGGGGATGTCCGGGGCAACAACTTTCGGCTCAAGTAAGCTACGGGGTGTTCTCCGCCATCTGCTCCAACTTGGCTCAGTACTGCCCCCACCCCAAACATGGAAGCGTCTCTTCCCGGAGGGACTGGGCTTGGGTAGTCACAGGGTTAACATTAGCGGGATCCATGGGAGCATAGGCAGAAACAAGGGGGGCCAAGTCATTTCCAAGGAGAACATCAGCAGGTAAGTCCTTCTTGACCCCCACATTCACAAGTCTAGCGCCCACTCCCCAATCCAAATGTACCCTGGCAACAGGTAGGCGGAACACAGTGCCCCCTGCTACCCTCACAGCCACAGTGTCTCCAGTGTGCTGTTTCTCAGGCACCAAGTTCTCTTGAAGCAAGGTCATGGTAGCACCAGTATCCCGTAGACAACTGACCTCCTTCCCATTCACTTTAACCCGTTGCCGGTTATTCCGGTGGGCAGCTTGCACGGGGTCTGCTTCATGTAGGCTGCCCCAGCATTCTGGCGCCTCTACGTAGCGGGCCACAGGCTGAGGATTATGTGGGATTCCGCCAGCGGGTCTTCTCCAGGACTGTGCTTGATTCGCTGCATTTAGGGGACACTCTGGTCTTTTGTGCCCTAGTTGCTTACATCCAAAGCACCGAATAGGTTGTGAGTAGCCCCGCGAATTGAACCGGGCTCTCTGAGGGTAGTTCGTGGCCGGAGGCCGTGTGGTATAGCGGTGCGCCGGGGGTTGGTAACTGGCAGCTGCTGGGGTGACTGGGGGTCTGTACTCCACTCTAGCAGTGGGCAATCGGTATACTGCTCCCCCTGCCCCTCGTACTGCCACGGATCCGCCAGTGGGTGCTGTATCCGGCACCAAATGGGGAGCTATCAGGGTTAAAGTAGCTCCCGAATCCCGAAGTCCCTGGACCGACATCACCTCATGCAGAATTCCCAGGGGTTCCTCGGCTTGGGTGCTCAACACCTCATGAGCGGCTGGCTCCGTTTGGTAATGGTGAGCAGCCGCCCTTGGGGCCAGGTTCTGTCTGACCTGGTTCCAAGCTTGTCTGCTCCGATTTTGGGTGCACTCACGTGCCATATGTCCCCACTGCTTGCAGGTGTGGCATTGTATATTAGCCCGTCCGTTGTTAGGCTGTAGTCCATGGTGCCTCCTGGCATCAAAATGCTGGTCTGCTAATCTGGCTGCTTCGGTTAAGGTGAGGGGTTTTCGATCTCTCACCCATTCTTGGGCTTCTGGGGACAAGCCGTTAAAGAATTGCTCCAACAGCATCAGTTGTCGCAATTCTTCCATGGTGGTAGCTTGGCTGGCCTGTATCCACCCCTGAGATGCTTGATCCAGCTTGTGGGCCCACTCTGCATGGGAATCTCTTTCTGGCTTGCGCAGGCCTCTAAACTTGCGCCGGTATGCCTCTGAGGTAATGGCATATCTTTCCAAGATCGCTCTCTTCACTTTAGCGTAATCCTTGCTGTCCTCCCTGGGTACAGCGCGATACGCTTCCGCTGCCCTACCGGCTAGCTTGCCTGCTAGCACCGGCACCCATACGGACTGCTCCAAATCATGTAACTCGCACAGTCTCTCAAAATCCTGTAAATACCCATCAATCTCATCCTTCTCCTCACAAAACATTTTAAATGCATGGTATGGGATTTTGGGTCTTACTGGGTTGCTGAGTGCGTCCAAAATGGATTCTGCTCGGGAGGATGCATTCCGCGGACTGTGTGCCATCACGTACTCCTGCACATCTGCCATTACCACGGATAGCATATCCCGTGGTACAGGTTGGGGTAAAAATTCCAGCCTGGTCCTCATTTCCCTCTGGTATAGGGTCTCCTCCATGGCTGCTGGAGGCGTAGCGCTGCGAGCTCTGTCTCCCTCCATCAGCTCAGCAATTAATATAGCCTTGGGTTTGCTGCTGCCTATCTTTCCCCTGGCTTCTAGCAGTTCCTTTTACGTTTGTCTCTTTAGCTTAGAATAATCCATCTCCATTCACTTCGGTCCCTGGTACTCCTTCCATCTTAGTCAGTATTGTAGTAATCCCCCTCTTCCTGAGGTTACTGGCTTGTGTAGTTGCTCTTCTGGGCGATAAGGTTCATTCCGTCGCTTGCCACCAATTGTAACGGTACCAACCGGATACCAAGGGTTAATACCAGGGAACAATGTCCTGCATAGGGAATCAGCAATTCACAACCCAGCCAGTTTTCAGGTTTTAAACAGAATAACACTTTATTTGAAGGCAGCATACAGATTTATACAGGTTTTTGACCCCCCCCCCCCCCCAGATGGGGGTTGAAAGAATGTTGTACATTAGATAAAAGGGAGAAGCGCCCTTGACATGATACAATAGGATTATATTACTTAAACACTTCAACCACAGGACACTCTTGACTCTCCTTATCACTTAGGCGTTTCTCTCTGGGGGTGATCAAACACTAGAATGCTAAGCATTAATTAGATTGTAGCTGGAGCCAGCCACTTGTGGTTAGAAAATAAAGTTAACACTTTCAGTCCTGACCGAAGGGTCTGTCACAGACAACCTTTCTTACGTTATAGTCCAGAAGTGGCTAGGTTTGCCACAGGGACTAACACCTGGACTGTGGCATGCCGGAGGGGGATCCATGGCAAAACTCCCATGGAAAATTACATAGTTGATGCAGAGTCTGGGCGAACCGCCATAGACTTCAATAGGCAGGCAAATTTTAAAACCCACAGGGACTCTTTCTGGCCACAATAGTGATGGAAAAGTTGTTTCAAGGGGACTAACACCTGGACTGTGGCATGCCGGAGGGGGATCCATGGCAAAACTCCCATGGAAAATTACATAGTTGATGCAGAGTCTGGTTTTAATCCAAAAAGGGCATAAATCAACTAAAATTCCTAAATTGTTTGGAATAACGTGCTTTAAAACATCAGGTGTGATCTTGTATCGATCAGGTAGTGTAAGGGTTACGCCCGCTTCACAGTGCGCAGTGTAGGTGATATACCTGCCCTGACCATGCTTTGCATACCAGGTATCAGTGGTCAGATGGACCCTTGCCCCAACACTGTGTGCCAGACATGCCATTATAGCAGACTTATATGGCTTTGGCGTTGCTTTTTGGTAATTAGAAGGCTGCTAAATGCCACTGAGCACCACACGTGTTTTATGCCCAGCAGTGAATGGGGTTAATTAGGAAGCATGTAGGCAGCTTGTAGAGTTAATTTTAGCTTAAGTGTAGTGTAGTAGACAACCCAAAGTATTGATCTAGGCCCATTTTGGTATATTTCATGCCACCATTTCACCGCCAAATGCGATCAAATAAAAAAAAAATTGTTCACTTTTTCACAAACTTTAGGTTTCTCACAGAAATTATTTACAAACAACTTATGCAATTATGGCATAAATGGTTGTAAATGCTTCTCTGGGATCCCCTTTGTTCAGAAATAGCAGACTTATATGGCTTTGGCGTTGCTTTTTGGTAATTAGAAGGCTGCTAAATGCAACTGCGCACCACACGTGTTTTATGCCCAGCAGTGAAGGGGTTAATTAGGGAGCATGTAGGGAGCTTGTAGAGTTAATTTTAGCTTAAGTGTAGTGTAGTAGATAACCCAAAGTATTGATCGAGGCCCATTTTGGTATATTTAATGCCACCATTTCACCGCCAAATGCGATCAAATTTAAAAAAAAACTTATTTTTTTTCGCAATTTTAGGTTACTCACTGAAATTATTTACAAACAGCTTGTGCAATTATGGCACAAATGGTTGTAAATGCTTCTCTGGGATCCCCTTTGTTCAGAAATAGCAGACATATATGACTTTGGCGTTGCTTTCTGGTAATTAGAAGGCCGCTAAATGCTGCTGCGCATCACACGTGTATTATTGCTAGCAATGAAGGGGTTAATTAGGTAATTTGTAGGGAGCTTGCAGGGTTAATTTTAGCTTTAGTGTATAGATCAGCCTCCCACCTGACACATCAGACCCCCTGATCCCTCCCAAACAGCTCCCTTCCCTCCCCCACTCCACAATTGTCCCCGCCATCTTAAGTACTGGCAGAAAGTCTGCCAGTACTAAAATAAAAGGTTTTTAAATTTGTTTTAATTTTTTTTTTAGCATATTTACATATGCTGTGGTGTAGCATCCCCCCTTAGCCCCCAACCTCCCTGATCCCCCCCAAAACAGCTCTCTAACCCTCCCCATCTGCCTTATTGACGGCCATCTTGGGTACTGACAGCTGTCTGCTATTATTTCACAGTCAAAAAAGTGTTGTTTTTTTTAAATGTACACTACTGTTACACCAGATATGAGTGGTGGCACTGGGCAAGTGGGCACAGTATAAGCTGTGAGCCTGACACATACGCTGGCAGGCAGGCAACTGCAATTAGATTACACAGGAAAAAAAAAAAGCAGACTGATGTTCTAGCCCTAAAAAGGGCTTTTTGGGGTGCTGTCCTTACAGCAGAGATCAGATGAGTCCTTCAGGACTGTAGTGGACACTGAATACACTAGCCTAGCTATAGATTTCCCTATTAAATCAGCAGCATCTACACTGTCCCTCCTCTCATTAAGAATGCATCTTCCGAATGAATCTAAAATGTATGCTGTTCAGGAGGTAGGAGGGTCTGGGAGGGAGGGTCTGCTGCTGATTGGCTGTAATGTGTCTTCTGACTATGAGGTACGGGGTCAAAGTTTACTCAATGATGACGAATAGGGGGCGGGCCAAACATCGGCGAACTATTCGCGACATCACTAATTATAAATCTTTTATTAAAATATATATATACACTTTTTAAAAAATATAATTTTACGGTTTTGCTTGTACAAAAATTTAACATTATTATCAAGCCTTTGGGGCCTATTTATGATGTTATGAGCGGACATGATCCGATATAGCGGATCATGTCCGCTGCACATTGATAAATGCCGACAGTATACGCTCTTGGCATTTATCATTGTATCAGCAGTTCTTGTGAACTGCTGGTGCAATACCGCCCCCTGCAGATTTGCGGCCAATCGCCCGCTAGCAGGGGTGTCAATCAACCCGATCGGATTCGATCGGATTGATTTCTGTCGATTTCTGTCTGCCACCTCAGAGCAGGCGGACAGGTTATGGAGCATCGGTCTTTAGGCCGCTGCTTCATAACTTCTGTTTCCGGCGAGCCTGAAGGCTCACCAGAAACACAGGGCATCAAGCTCCATACGGAGCGTGATAAATATGCCCCTTTGTGTTTAATAAATACTTTGAATCTTAGTGCTTTGAATGACTCTCTGTTTTTTCTGTAATTTATCTATAAATTTAATATTGCAACATTCTTAAAGTCTGAAATTTACCATCATTGTATATCTGGAGTCTGCACTTGCACTTTAAAGGACCAGTCAACACTGTAGATTTGCATAATCAACAAATGCATGATAAGAAGACAATGCGATAGAACTAAGTCTCAACATCAAATGAGTAGTAGATTTTTGTTAAATAAATTGCAAAGTTATGTCTATTTCCACTCCCCCTGTATCATGTCACAGACATTAGCCAATCACAAATACATACATGTATATGCTGTGAATTCTTGCACATGCTCAGTAGGAGTTGGTGACTCAAAAAGTGTAAAAAGACTGTGCACATTTTGTTAATGGAAGTAAATTGGAAAGTTGTTTAAAATTGCATGCTGTATCTGAATCATGAAGTTTAATTTTGACTTGAGTGTCCCTTTAATAGAACAACTTTAAAAATGAAATTACGGGGGGGGGGCGGATCTGGCCGCAGCTAAGATGGCTGCATAACTCCGATGCTCTGAGCACCAGCTACAAGATTTAAGCCATAACATGTCTCAAGCCTTATCAAATAGCTCTAAGATTTAGCTACTTCGAGCCGGAACAGCAAGGGGCACACAGCGATACCTTACTTGGCCGAAAAGACCGCAAAGAAACGCTGGATGTCACGCATCTATCACATCCTCAGAAACTAGTGTCGCACTTGGAATTCCATATCGCAGCAGCACGGAGGAGGCGGAGGGCGGACCGGCGGCAACAGGCTGGTCACAAAGAGAGGTAAGACTCCAAAACAGGGGCTTATCTAGGCCCACGCTGAAAACGAAGTATTATAAGCACAATCAGGTTGATATGAAGGGTGCACCAATAAGCTAGATAACCAGGTTACAAGTCACCAGAGAAAAAACTTGAGGCCTAACCTGTGTCAAATAATCCCTGGACTCCCGTGGCATATAGATAATTGGCAGGGCTAACGTTACACAACAGCAGAGACAATTTTGGATCATATTCTTTTTAAAATTTTACACTGTAATTGGCACAAGATCGAAAGTGAGGGTGGAAGGCACTACATGTCCCAGAATTGTGTCATACAAGGCCCAGAACATATATAAGTAGATAGGAGCGGCCTAAAACACATTAGCAATACAATCAGTAGCTATAACTTGATAAAGGGGACATACAGTGTATCTGACAGTGCTCCCAGTAAGCACGGTAACGCCAGAAGTTTTTTAACATGAATAGCTAAATGTATATCCAAGCCCTCTAAACCTCCTAAGACTACTAGTCAAAAGGATAATTCCATGGAGCAATTCTTTTCTCCATCAGGCCCTAAAGCTAGGATAGAAGGAATGGGAACGCTATCCCCAAGACAGAAGGAAGCTTCACCACAACTCCTTATAGAAAATATGGAAGAGAATACACAAGTTCCTAATACTCTGCTGTCTTCTCTGGCGTCTAAACAAGACATAGCAGATATAATACGCATGTATCAGGGAGGAAATTGCAGAAATCAAACAAGATCTCCACACTATGAATAGCAGGATGGAAGCTGTGGAAGAATTTACAGATACGTTGCAAGAGGATATCAACTCTGTTCAAGAGTCCACCACACAGCACATAACCTTGATAGCAGAATTATATGATAAAATTGAGGACTTGGAGAACCGGAGCCGCTGGAAGAATCTGAGAATCCGGGGCATCCCGGAGTCGGTTCTCCCCAAAGATCTTCCAACATACCTACCGGCTCTGTTTGGCCACTTGAGAAATGTCACACCAACAACCGACATACCCTGGGTCAGGGCCCATAGGGCACTGAGACCGAGGCCGCCTGATACAGCCCCTCCAAGGGATATAATTATGAAATTTAAAGAATTTACTGAGAAAGAGGAGCTTTTGAACCTTTCAAGGAAAAATCAGCCTGTAAAATTCAGAGGGGTGGTGTTGCAATTCTATCAAGACTTGACTCAGCGCACACTCCAAAGAAGAAGAGAATTGGCACCCCTTACTGCCCTCCTTCGCCAAAAGAAAATCTTATATCGATGGGGTTTCCCCTTCCATCTCTATGTTCTCCATGGTAATAGGAAAGTACTGTGCAAAGGTACAGAGGACATAGGAGACTTTTGCTCAGCACTGGACTTAGACCCGCCAAGGATTGAGGAGTCTGAGGAGATGCAACCGCCACCGAAGAAAAAAGCAACATATGGGGACCCAAAGAGATGGCAAAGGATGAATACTAAAGCAAAGGCCCATAAATCCTCAGGCTCCTAACAGCTTCTTATAAATACTCTATAGGACAATAGAGGACTCTGGTTAAGTAAACAGTTTTTTCCTGTCTAGGACTCTCTTCTCTTAGGTTCAAGCGGTCAAAGGAACTCAGGGAAGGGTAAGATTATAAGACTCTTATTGCTGGTCCAAAGTTGCTCTCATAGCTGTCAAAGCCTCTAGTTTAATCTGAACAATATATAAGTTAGAAAGGTTTGTAAATTACCAAGAACTTGCATGTTGTAGGCACTACATAGATTTAAAAGGTGAGCTCTATACTGAGCTGGTAATAACTCCGCTCAAAAGACTTATGTCATTTGACATGATCTTAGCTCTTAATATACCAATAGGGTATCTCTTGTTTTTTTTATGGTATATCAAAATTTTTAATTTGTCTTTTCAACATCATTGTTTTCAGTTCCATAAAGTATACACTGTTATGTTTTTGATATTGTTTTACATAGATTCAGATAGAAAGCAAACCAGTGAATTATGGTTGTCAATACATGGATGGTCTCTGATATGTAGCAGGTCAAATAGATATTTACATGTTAAGCTGAATATGATACAATACAAAGATGGCACATATAAATAGAAACATTGTGCTTATTTCACAAAACACCAAAGGCTTAAATTCGGCGCAGAAAAGAGCCATGGCCCTGCTGGATCTCTCCAAAAGGAAAGGGAACATCCTATTCCTACAAGAGACTCACTTTGTGAATCATAAAGAACCAAAATATTTCAGGAACCAGTTTATCCAACATTACCATAGCTCAGCTACAACTAAAAAAAATGGTTTCAGTATTCTGCTCCATAGGGATGTTCCTTTCAAACATATACAGACGAGCAGAGACACAGAAGGCAGATTTCTGGGAATCTTTGGCCTCCTTTATGGTATACCGACAACACTAGTCAATTTATACGCACCAAACTCCAAGCAGAGACAGTTTTTTAGGAAGACATTTAATAGAATTATAGACATAACAAATTGAGTATTAGTGGTAGGAGGTTATTTTAATATCCCTCTAAATCCAATAATAGATACTTCAAATCCTGGCAACAATGCACCCAACACAACTACTAGATTCATAGGGAAACTGTTAAAAGAATGCAACCTTCATGACATTTGGAGACTTTTACATACAGACAGGAGAGATTATACGTTCTTCTCGCACCCACACCACACCTACAGTAGGATTGATTACACACTCACGAATGCGGACGGCTTAACGCTCACACAAACATCCAGAATTTCTCACACCAGCTGGTCGGATCATTCGGCAGTTATCACACAATTTAAATGGCCAAACTTACCAATACACCCTTACACTTGGAAATTAGATGACACTTTACTGGACTCAAAAACTCTCCTTGAACAAACCACAAAAGCACTCAACGAATACTTTACTTTTAACGCTTTAGAAGAAAGCGACCCATACATAGTGTGGGAAGCACACAAATGTTATATGAGGGGAGAATTTATCAGGATAAGGTCACATCTAAATAAAGTGGCTAGGCAGCAATATCTGACCCTGTCTCAAACACTGGCGACGACGGAGTATGCACACAAACAAAACCCTAAAGATACACACATATACACTCAAATGCAGCAACTAAGGAAAGATTTACAGAACTTGCTCCTCAAGGAATATAATCTAATGGAACAACGCACCAAGCAAAAATTTCATTTTGAAAGCAACAGGGCAGGGAAAATGCTTGCCCGCTCATTAAAACTGAGAAAACTCAAAACATATATACATGGTATTAAAACGCAGGCAGGTAAGATAATACATACCATCCCAGACATAATGAAACAATTTGAAACTTATTACAAGAGTTTATATGACATAAGAAGCACAGAGAAACATAGCACCCCTCCACTGACCATCTCCTCATATTTAGAATCGGTGCAAATGCCACGGTTGACTGATGACCAAAAAGAGTCAATGGACAACCCAATCCTAGAATCGGAAATAAAAAAAGCCATTTCCCTACTAAATAGCAGAAAAAGCCCGGGGCCAGATGGCCTCTCAGTAAAATATTATAAAACAATTCAGCAAATATTGATCCCGCATTTAAAAATAATCTTTAACAATATAAACGATAAGACTCAATTCCCCCAATCAATGCTGGAAGCCCAAATCTCGGTCATACCGAAACCAGGGAAACCTAGCGATATTCCCCCAAATTTTAGACCAATCTCACTCTTAAATGTGGATTTAAAAATATACGCCAGAATTATTGCAACACGTATCAACGTCTTTTTACCACAACTGATACACTTGAACCAAGTGGGTTTTGTTCCTCATAGAGAGGCGCGTGATAACACCATTAAGGTACTAAATTTATTAGAATTTGCGCAAGCTCATAAGATCCCAATGGCCTTTTTGGCAATAGATGCGGAAAAGGCCTTTGACAGGTTAAATTGGTCTTTTCTAAGAGAAACCCTAAATAAATTTGGATTTGGTAAAATAGCGATCGATAGAATACTGGCATTATATGCTAACCCCGTTGCCCGTATAAAGCTAAATGACTCCCTTTCAGATAAGGTGCATATTTGTAACGCAACGCGACAGGGCTGCCCCCTATCTCCGATTTTATTCGTGCTGGCTATGGAAATATTAGCATCCAAAATAAGACAGAATAATGATATCAGGGGGCTAAAAATAAATAATAAAGAGTATAAGATGTCACTTTACGCTGATGACGTGTTACTAACACTTACATCACCCATCAGCTCTTTGGAAGCATTGAAAGTTGAATGTGACACATTTGGATCACTGTCCTTCTATAAAATAAACACCACTAAATTGGAACTATTGAGTATAGGAATCCCAGGTACGGAAATCAAACAGATAGAATCCATATACGGATTTCCGGTACAACAGAAGACTATAAAATATTTAGGGATTCAAATCGCTAAATCCCCACAGGAATTGTTTTTACTAAACTATCAAAAACTATTAAAAGATTTACATATTGAGTTTCACAACTGGTGTCCGAAACCCCTTTCTTGGCTAGGCCGTATCCACTCATTCAAAATGACCATGCTACCGAAAATACTTTATCTATTCCAAACCTTGCCAATACAATTATCTGAGGCATACATTAGGACCCTACAAAATCTCGCTTACAAATTTATATGGCATAACAAACAACCTAGATTAGCTAGAAATTATATGTACCGAGATCGGGATAATGGGGGGTTGGGAGTACCGAACCTATCTTACTATAGGATAGCTACGCATATGACTAGAATAATAGACTGGAGTAAACATACTGAACACAAAGAATGGGTGGAACTAGAGCACAATATGGCAAATAGCGTAGCCTTAAGCAGGTACTGCTGGCTACATAAAATGAAGAGGCGCCTCTCCCCACAGTCCTCTAGTATAACCCTTGAAACCTTTAACACCTGGGACAAACTGCTTAGAGGAGCAACTACACTTTCCAGCATACCCTCGCCACTTACCCCCCTTTTGTCTAACCCTGATATCCCATCACTACAAATAAAAAATGAGGCATCTTCTGCTTCAATACACTCACTACTTCCAATTTGCACAATTTTAAACAAAGGCAAACTGATACCTGTGGCAGAAATGCAGGATAATACACCAATAATAGAGCAAAACTATTGATTGCAAATTGATTGCAAAGCCCTTTGTTTTTTTTTTTGTTTTTTTTGTTTTTTTAAACTACAGGTGCATATAATTAAACATTTCCTATTACAATCTGAAAGTGTTTAATGTCCCTTTAATGTAAGTGATATTTATTGTCACTATGAACTTAATTTGGTGCCTAGTTGCAATCAATACAAATGTAATTAAAAATGTATTATTTGAAGAATGTGTCGCATTAGACATCATATAGTTACATAGCAAGGTAGCCATTAATACAGGGGCGTATTAAGGCATAGGCCAACAAGGCCGGTGCCTAGGGCAGCAGATTTTTAAGGGGCAGCAGAATTTTGAGTCCCTAGGGCCACTCTACTGAACTCAGGGCTGGGTAGCTAAATCAACCAATTACTAATGACTTAAATGGCTGGCCCGGCTATTGCTATCCAATGCGATTGTATGTGGGTGCGCATGACGTGGTGACAGTGGAGGCGGAGTTCGCAGCCTGGCCTGGACTGAAAGGGAATGCGGTATTCTTCCTGGCTCCACCGCGTGATTGAGACTCACACAGACTACACAGTGCAGTGTGCACTACAACGTGACCACTGTGAAACAGCATATGCCTTTCTCCCTTCAATACATCTTAAACGGATTAGTCACTAAATACTTGTACATTTACTGTTTGTCTATCTGTCATACATGCAAAGAATAAGTATTTATTGCTGAATCTATACAACTATGTGACTTAAAACACAACTGAAAATATGTTGTATGCATTTAATACATTCAGAAACAATACAAATATATACTTTATTATGATTGTATCATGTGACTTTATCCCCTAGGATAGAATTCCTAAACCTATCATAACTACTGTTGTATTTTTTAAGTACTTTTAAAGGCCAGTTTGTATATTTATCCAAGCAGATATTTTGCTTAAATAACTGTCAATCACCAAAGAAGATGTTTAAGGGTAAACAACTACCTACTGACAAACTATCATACAGTGAAGGATACAAACACTTTAATCATCTGACTTGCAAAATAATGTATATATACAGGTATACCTCACTTTACAGCGCTTCACTTTACAGCGCTTCGCTAATACAGCGCTTTGTGGAGCTGAAGTTCAACCTCCAAGGATTTTAAAACAGTGCTGTAATCTTTGTGAGATTGCAAGAAAAGTGATTGGCACCATTTTATTATGCTTAGTTCACTCTGTTTACAGCATTACAGTGCAATCTGTGTCTCAGTGCTATACTCTGGCAAATTGTACTACAGTGATTGTCACTATTTTACAGGTACAGTATTTATTGAATACTGTGCTGTGCTAGTGTTAAACTAAACTTAGTGCTATTGTACACCTAATATAAGTTAGTTAAAACATGTTTTTAAGTTTTTAAACACACTGGCAAGTGAAAAGAAAGCTAAAACTGCCTTGTTTCACTTTAAGGCGGTTTTCACTTAACAGCGGGGCTCCGGTCCCTAACACGCTGTATGAGCGGGGTATACCTGTATGTATATATATGTATATATATATGTGTGTGTGTGTGTGTGACCAGAGTGAATGCAAGCCCTGATGAACATCTACTTAAAAAGACATTATTTTTTTTTTTTTTACACCCTGCCCCAAAAATATTATGACTAAAAAAAGGCCTTAAACCTGGGGTGGGGTGGGGGGGCAGCAGAATTTTTGAGGGCAGCACAAAACCTAAATACGCCCCTGCATTAATAAACATGTTTTAATTAGAATTAATTGGTTATATTTGTGCAAAACTATACAAGGTATCTTGTGTTTACTGAGATGATTTCTACTTTTTCTTTTTTGTTCATGTGTAAAACCCTTATTCACAGAAGTAATTGTTCGCACATGACATGCTTTATTATGCTGTACCAGAAACATAAAGTGGCATTTTAATTGGTCGGGTCACAGAAAGTTTTATTTTCTCTTGTATGTTAATTAAAGTAGTGTTACTTCTAATTTATGTAGGGTAGGTGCTCTGTACACATTTAATTACCAGATTATTATTATTTTTTTATTGAGAAGCTGTGTAGTTTATAATTTTAAGGAAAATTGTACTCTAAAATGATGTCACCTAAAAAATGTGACCCCCCATTTCTGAGTTCACTCCATCCTTCCTCAATAAAAACAAGACCACCATTTATGGGGAAGAAAAGGCGGCAGCCTGTTCATTAACCAATAAACAACAAGTTAAACTTTATCAACATCAGGGGCGGGGCGTCCACCATCATTTTCCCCTTTCTGTTACCGACAGAAGTACCAGCCACTATCCATCAGGCGTAAGCCTCAATAGATCACAGCAAGCACCCCGCCATAGCTGCGACAAAACACCATCATAGCCCCTATTTTAGGGAGGGAGGGCGGGAAAACTTCCCCGTTCCGTGCTGCTCCTTACTCTGCAACTGCCACTCTTCAACCAGGGAGGGGTATTTAACTCCTCCCATCATCCTCCACTCCCACAGTGGAGCCTACCAACGCTCCCATAAAGTGGGGGTCAAATAGCCCTACGTCCATTCGTCCCCCGGGCTGCACTTGACCCCCCATTTCTGAGTTCACTCCATCCTTCCTCAATAAAAACAAGACCACCATTTATGGGGAAGAAAAGGCTGCAGCCTGTTTATTAACCAGTAAACAACAAGTTAAACTTTATCAACATTATAAACCTCTAATTTTATTAACAATTCACCCAGTGCTTGCTTTTATTCTCTCCATAAGCCCCCACCCCCTTTCAGGGGCGGGGCGTCCACCATCACTTTCCCCTTTCTGTTACCGATAGAAGTACCAGCCACTATCGATCAGGCGTAAGCCTCAATAGATCACAGCAAGCACCCCGCCACCACTCGCCCTCAGCGAGTACCGCCACACAGGGCTAAGGCCTTTTCAATCCCCTCCTTAATAGTAAAATTAAATCGGTGCAAACCAACTTCATTCAGGTGAACACCATCCCTCAAGTAGAAACACCTGCCTGACTCCCCTTCAAACTCCACATGTCTAAGGCTCACACCGCCCAGCTTTCTCACATACCCACTAACTGTCCTATTCACCTTCCTTTTAGATGCTTCCAACTTCTTCACGTCCCAAGCGGAACGCCACACCAGCCTGCTCTCAATCTCAGACCACACCAAAATCAATCCCGGGAACAATGCAAGCAACCTATCAATCCCATTCTTCATTTCCCACAGTACGTCCTTCTGGGACATGTACCCAAGGTCATTCACACCCGCATGGATGACCAACATTTGGGGGGGTAAACATCTTAGCATAATCCGACACCTTCCCGACCACCTGAGCCCACTTCATACCTCGAACCCCTAACCACCTTACATGCACATGTTCCCTGGAAAACCCCAACTGCAATACTACCATGGCACCCTTCCCTTCTTGATCCGTTTTGGATCTCTTCACCCATAGTTCCACTGACCTTTGTTTCAACACCACATCCTGCCTAGCCAGGCCCTCTAAATCCAGCCGATTCCTTCCTATCAGTTCCGACACCCTAAACGCTCCGAAAAAAGCTAGCACGCAAGCCACTCTAAATAACTTTTCTTCGTAACGAGAGGAACAAATGCCCCTCAGCCTCTCAACCACCCCTTCTAAAATAGCAAAGGTCAGCGGTCACCTCCCATCCGCCCGCGCCCTCCTTTTACACAAACCTTTAACCGCCATCCGCACCACAAAGACCTTAGTCAAATCTACCTGCCCCAACATTTGAAATAGAAAGGCCAAAGCCGACATCCTCTTCCGGGTCTCTGAGGGTGACAGCCCTTCTCCCCCCCAACTTCGTATCCACTCCATCAGCGTTCTCACCCACTCCTCCTTGACTCCTTGTCGGCCCTCCTGTTCCACCCTATTCCTCCACATTTTCCACACTCGGACGTAAGCCCTTCATGTGCTAGGAGCTAACGCCCCTTGTACCAGACTCAACGCTCCTGGCAACCAAGCTGCCACAGATCCTCCGAGCATTCCCTGCCTTCCGCATCTGCCCCTGGGGCTGCCTCTCGGAATCGATCCCACTGAAACCGGGATAAAGAGTCAGCAATTACATTAAGGCGCCCTGGGACACGCACCGCCCTCCATGACACATTACACCGCAAGCATTCCAACACAAATGCCCGTAGTAAATGGATCACTGCCAGGGAATTCGCCGTCAGGCGATTAATTGCCCCCACCACTCCTAAATTGTCGGAATGGAAACAAACCCTCTTGTCCTTGAGATGCTCAGGCCAGATCCTCAAAGCAACCACCAATGGAAAAAGCTCCAAAAACATCAAATTTTTTGTCAGTCTTCATTCAACCCACTCCTCTGGCCAAGCCCCCGTGCACCATTTACCATTCAGAAATGCCCCAAAACCATGGGCACCTGACGCATCGGTGTATAAACACAATTGGTCATCCAACCAACTGGTCTCCTGAATTAACAAGTTTCCATTAAAGTCTTCCAAAAAGATTTTCCAAATCCTCAAATCCTCCTTCACCTCCAAAGATAGACGGATGTGAAATTTTGGATTGGTCACTCCAACTGTCGCCAGGGACAATCTGCGACAGAAAATACGCCCAATGGGTATAATTCGCCCAGCGAAATTTAACTTACCCAAAAGCGATTGCACTTCCTTGAGTAATACCTTTTTGCTACTCAGTACCCCGTCAATCACTTCCCGCAGATCCCGGATTTTGTCCTCCGGGAGCCTGCATTCCATCCTGATCGAATCCACCTTGATCCCAAAAAACTCAGGACCGTGGCCGGGCCCTCCGATTTCTCAGCTGCTACGGGAATTCCAAATTCCCGCGCAACCTCCCCAAAAACCTCCACCAACATCTCGCATACTCCTGACCCCGCCGGGCCCACAAAGAGGAAATCATCTAAGTAATGAACTACTGAGACCTTCCCAGACCTCCTCTTCACCACCCACTCCACGAATGAGCTGAACCTTTCAAAATATGAACAGGAAATTGTACAGCCCATCGGGAGGCAGAGGTCCACATAGAATTGGTCCTCAAATTTGCACCCCAAGAGGTGGTGGCACCTCGGGTGGACCGGCAACAGCCGTAAAGCAGATTCCACGTCCGCTTTAGCCAACAGGGCACCCTGCCCAGCCGCCCTCACCACCGAGATCGTCTTATCGAATAATGCATACTATCACTGATACCAGCTCAGGATCGATGCCATCATTCACCGATACACCCTGCGGGTGGGACAAGTGGTGTATCATTCGGAATTGGCCCGGGGCCTTTTTAAGCACCACTCCTAACAGGGACACCCTTAAATCCGAGAATGGCGGGACCCGGAATGGGCCCGCCATCTGCCCCAGCTGGACCTCTCTCCCCAGCTTCTCCCTCAACACCTCCGGAAATTCCCTTGCTGATTTCAAATTCCTTGCATAGGACAACCCCCTTTGCTCCCTAAACGGGATCAAAAACCCCAAACTAAACCCCGTTAGGAGCAACTCCGCATCCCCTGCGTGCCCCCGCTCACGGGCATATGCCTTGAGCCACGGGACCATCTTTCTTACTCTCACCGGCGTCCACGCCCAGTAAACCCACTTCTCCTGGCCCAGTCCCCATTCTGCCCTTCCGGAATCATTTTGCCCCAGAATGGATCCCTCCGCACACCGAACACTCGTGCTTGTATTTGAACGAGGATCCGAACCTACACTGTCCTTCATTGAATTGGAAGCACAGTCCCTTGCGTATGGCAGTCCCAGTTCCCGTACTGGCTCCAGCACTGCTCCCCGCCTGTCCGTAACTCCGAAAGGAATGGGTCCCCCGCAACGGGGTCATCATCTCTAACCAGATTCCCATATCCCTATCGTCCCAACGCATCTCTGGGCAGACCGCCATTCGCTGCCTGAACCTCTCATCATACTTCCACCAGGCCATCCCTCCATATGTCCCAAAAGCGCTAGCTATCTCCTCATAATAGCAAAAAAGAGATGCCCCTGGCTCAGGGAACTTCTCACAAAACACACTGGCTAATATCGAAAAGCCCAGGACCAGTTCGCAAACGTCTTGGGTAACTTCCTCCACCTTTTCTTCCTCTCCTCCTCTTCCTTTTTTCCCTTCTCCTTCTCATCCTCCTTCACCTCTAGCACGTGCTCCAAGGGCAACAGGGAGAATATCTCCACAAATTCCCTCTTCCCTATCTTTTCCTTCAACTCACTCATTAGATGAATACCTAACGGGCCCACCGAGCACAGGCAAGGCCTCCTCAGCGCCCAGTCCGGCACCCTAACCACTTCCCTTACCGCTACCGGTGACAATCCCACTCCTGTGACTCCGCTATTCTACGCTACTACTCCCGACGTCCCCGTACCCAGAGCCACCCATGCCGATGCCACCGGGACCCCTGACCCACTAGGCTTCTCCAGCACTGCCAACAGCCCATTCAAGCCTGCCACTAGCGTTTCTCTCTCTCCACTCCCCACCACATTCACTCCTGGCGCACCACCAGCCATCACCTCACCTGTAGGCTGCTGCACCGTCATCGGCCTCTGTGCTTGACCCGACCCTTGGTCTCTCCTCTGCTCTCTCCCTTCACTTTCTCGACCTCTGCTGATGTCCAGCCTCCTTCCTCCAGGAGAACGCCCCCTGCCATACCTGCTCTTTTCCCAAACCCTGTCCACTCGTGCTCAGGGCGGCGACGTGGGCCTGCCTCCACCCTGAGGCCGCCGTATCGGTTATCTTGATCTCTGGCGACCGCCAGACCCTGCTGCCCTGACAGTGGGTGATGAGCCCCTCTCCCTCCTACCTCCAGCACCTACAGACTGTGAAGAAAACATAGTCAATACACCCCCTTCCCCCCTTCTATCCCCTCCTGCCCCCCAACCCCCTTCCCCCTGCCCCACTCCTTCTGCACTCCGTTGGGGAGACAACAGTTGAAGAAGCTGCACCAGGGTTGACATACCCCCTACCTGGCCAGCCGTCACTGTTCCCGATGACGTTCCCGCCAATGGATCCTCCTCCTCAAAATTGCCACTGGCCTCCAACTCCAGTGGTGGATCCATAACCTTCTCCTGCCGTTCCCCATTTCCTCTTCTCCTGGCTTCCGCAGCCTCCACACCCCTTCTGTCCGCCGCAGCGGGCCCTGAAAAATCAGAAAAAAATTAATATTCCCTTACCTCTCCCCCGTCCACTAAAACGCCACATACCTCCCCCCCACCAACCCCTTGTTTACCACAAACCCCCCCCAACCGGTGTGGCCTCCCCTATGCTGTACAAGCTGCCCCCCCCCCCCTTACTCCTGTGTGGTCCGATCCCTACCAAAGCAACAGATCCCCTTGGGAAAAGCCCCCCCCAGTCCTGTGGAGGACCCGCTACCAGCACCTAATCACCACCCGTAAAAAAACCCTTCTTTTTATTATTTTTCTTATTTTTTTTGCTGTACCACTCCCAGCCCCTTTCCTAGACTTGGCCCCCTTAACCACATGGCCCCATTCACCTGTCAACCCCTAAAACTCACTCCCTCATTATAACCTCCCTAACTTCCTCCCAACTACCCATTCCCCCCTTCTTTTTTTTTTTAATTTAAATTTAGGCCCACCCCTGGCCTTGCAAAAATATGCCCACCTTTCCCTTCCGCCTCCCTTACCCATATTCTGCCCTGCGGCCTTATCCCCGGCCACACCCCCGACTAACCTACTTCCTAACACTGTGTCCTGGCCATATCCCGGCCTCCCCTCGTTGTCCACTCCCCACTCCTTCTCCCTGCCCCCACTAACCTCCCCTAAGCAGCCTTATCACAGCCGTCAACCCCCCCCCCATACACCTGCTCTCTAAATTTCTCCCGCTTCACCTTTGAGCCTTATCCTGGCTTCCCCGGTAAGCCCCTCTGCCATCTTTTCCCCCCCAGATCACTCCCCGTTTCCCCTGAGCCTTATCCCGGCTTCCCCCCCCCCACAGCAAGAGTCCCCTTTCCGTCCCCCATCCACCTCTTTTATATCCTCTTTTTATTTTCCTTTCCTTGTTTTATAATGACCTTCTGTGTGTCTTTGCAGCCCCAATCTTCGATAGCCCAGCGGCACTTACCTTCCTCCAAGCTGCTGGTCCTGCCCCTCAACGATCTCCTCCTGCCTCTTCCAGCGCCCGGTTCCTCCTGACACCGCCCAACCATGACGTCAGCAACCAGCACTGTGCTAGGCCACGACTCGGCCCCAGCTTCTGCTCGACGTCCTTGACCGCCATCCAGCCTTCCAGCCACCTCCACCGGCCGCCCAGACCATGTGCTACCTCTCCTGGGCCTGGCGCCGTCAAGATCCAGACTTAGTCGCTCCGGTGGCCGCGACCTCCTGGCTGGCCATCCTCTGGTCCTGCTCACCGCCGCATCCTCGCCTGGAACACCTACAGCCACCGCACCGCCGTTCAGCCGCTCCCGGATCCAATCTTCACCATTCTGTCTGGCGACCGCCAGCAACTCCAACAGCAGAGCCTCCATCAGGTAAGTACTTGAAAACTTCCCCCTTCCGTGCTGCTCCTTACTCTGCAACTGCCACTCTTCAGCCGGGGAGGAGTATTTAACTCCTCCCATCATCCTCCACCCCCACAGCGGAGCCTACCAACGCTCCCATAAAGTGGGGGTCAAATAGCCCTACGTCCATTCGTCCCCCGGGCTGCACTTTCCCAATAATCCATTGTACTTGCTGGAGTGTATTAGATTGTTTACACATAGCTCCTTTTGCTCTATTTTGTAATGTGAAATAGCTGTATTTGCCTGTTGAAACCATCACCTTTTGTCAGCTACTTGCCTTTCCCTTTAACAATTTTCATCTTTAAATGTGGATTTAATATGTGCAATATTAGTTCTTTTGTATGTGTGACATACAAAAAGAAAAGAGAAAAAGAACATTTTCCGGTACAATGTCCCTTAAACAATCACAGTTCATTGTAACTTTAGGAGGTTAAAAAGGATGCCAATAAAACTTGGTGACCTGCTCTATGATTGAACCATAAATAATTTGGGGTGTCCTGCAGTCACTGTATTAGTGCAGAGAAATACAACTCTGCATTCCAATGTCCCTTTAACCTGCTTTAGTACAAAGCATAACCTATTATTTTTAACTTCTCTAAAGATGTGTGCAGAGAGAAAGGGTTAATTTAACATTTAGCTGTCAAAAATAATGGAAGAGCTTAAAAGCTGTAAACATTGCTTATAAACCAGACAATCAATAAGCTCTTTCTGCATTCACAGTCTCATTTCCTTACTTTTTAACGTTAATATATTTCACATAATTCCAGCCACCAGACACAAAGAACAGTTATTAATGCAATTACACTGTTTAATATGGGAGCACAGAAAATAATTCTAGTTGAGCCAAATCACATCTACTTATATGGCCAAAGTCTTATATAGGGAATCATCTAAGGAAAACTTTTTTGCTTGGTTTTGGAGTGATTGGACAAACTGTTAGTTAAGATTTTATAGAGGCAATTTTCTATGTAGTTATGGGAACAATTATAAGAGCAATTACAGATGCAGCAGTATAGAGATCAGGTATAATGATAAATTAAAATTACAGCAAGTCAGCCTAGACACTTACCTGGGGGCTGGGGCAGTAGGGTCTGGAGTGCACAGCAGCAACACTGTGCTCATATACTGAGCAAGTTACTCACCTGAGATTACATCTGTGAGGAGTGATGTTACAGATTCTCTCATTCCAGCGCATGAATCATAAACTAAACATTACCTCCAGCTGTCTAAGCTCAAGCCCTGCCCCTTCACTCAGAAAGGGGCGGGGCTTCCATGGTGTAGTGATAAAACTAGACATGCGCCATTTGAGAGAATTTTGTTGTGCACAGCACTCTGGGCTGCTTATTTCATTGTTATCAAAAAACATTTAGTTGTCCGACTAAGGGCAAGATTACAATTGGAGCGCTAATTTATCGTGCACCTGTAAACAACCAAATCCACCTGTTTACGGGTGAGCAATAAATAACCAGCAATTACAAGTGGCTGGTTAAAGCTACCGCAAGCTTGCAGTGGCAATTAGCGATCCAAAAATTAACCAGAGATTATGTTAATTTTCAAAATGTGCCCCAATTGCCTGTAAATTTAAGTGTAGTTTTACAAAGTAAAAAAAAAAAAGTAGCATAATTATTTTTTTTAAATAATAACTGCACAAAGCAATTTTTAGGGGTTAAAGTGAGGAGAAGTGGGGTGTTAGAAAAAAAAAACGGCACTGAAAAGTGCCTTTAGATTTCAGTCTATGGGGACTGTGCTTTTTACTGTAAATATATATGTATATGCTTATATACATATATATGTATGTGTTAATATGTATATATACACATATAAACACATAAATATATATGTAAATATTCATATTCATATACCAGGTGGCCCTCGTTTCACAACGGTTCAATTTACAACGTTTCAGAATAACAACCTTTTTTTCCAGTCATGTGACTGCTATTGAAAAGCATTGAGAAGCAGTGCATTTATTAAAATAGCCAGTAGGTAGAGCTTGTGTTGCAGCAAAGCCAAGCAAGCTGAAATTAATCAGTTTAACCAGACCTGAGCTATCGAGCAGATTTCAAAGGAACAAGTTCTTCCTGTCTATAAATCAGTCCAGATTGGAATTCATAGAAAGAACTGTTTCCAGAAAAATGCAAGTGAAGTCTGTGTTGTGTGATTATTTTATTAGGTTTATAATGCTGTTTAGCATTTAAAGTCTTCATTTCAAAGCTTTAAAAATAATGTATTAGGTGTTACTTATGACAATTTTGAGAGGGGCCTGAAACCTATCTCCCTCACTTCCCATTGACTTACATTATAAACTGGGTTTCAATTTACAACAGTTTCGATTTACAACCATTCCTTCTGGAACCTAGCCCCGACGTAAACTGAAGGCTACCTGTATATTTATAATCTGATGCCCTTAGCTGCGCGATTTACCCCTTTTGCTTCACTAGGTTCTCATGCCGTGTCCGATGCAAAGGGGGTAAGTTGCTCAGTAATGGGCAGCAAAGTTTAAATATATATAAGCATATACATAAACATTTCAAATGATAACACAGTCCCCATAGACCACAATGTAAAGGCACTTTTCAGTGCCGTTTTTTTTTTCTAACACCCTAAAACCGCACACGTTAACCCCTAAAACTGCTTTGTGCAGTTTTATTTAAAAAAAAAATTAAAAATCACATATATTTATGATTTTAAAAGTTTATAATTAAAAAAAGTTTATAATTAAAAAAGTTTAATGTCCCTTTAAGTACCTTAGCCAGATATTGATATAAATTGTTTAAATACAGGTAGTAAAAAAACTTTGCAATATACTTTCATTATTTATTTTGTTCTCCTTTCCTGTAATTTAAATCTGAATAAAAGTGCAGACACAGCTATATTCCACACAGTCATTGGTTGCACACTCTAGTTAGCCATTTATAGCCATTCTTAATTGGCCTCATTGCAACCTAAGTTACAATATGATGGCGCCCACTGCTTTACGAACATTAACTTTACCCTTATTTTTTCATTATTTGATATCTTTGTGTTCAGGAAATATGGAGTATTATTTACAATTTTTTAATTTTACCTGCCAATATGGACTAGATTTATCAAGCCTTCTCCTGCTCTTCGACTGCAGGTTCTCACAAGAGAGTCCTTCATCAGACCGCTGCTTCCTAACCCTTTCTCCACCTCTTAGGTGGAGAATTTCAATTTCCCCGTTCTCCTCCAATTGGGGAGATGGACAACTCCTGCCCACTCGTGATTGGCTGTGCTTGGGCACGGAGCGAGCTGCGGCGGACAGGGGTGCATATGTACGATGTATTTATGATAAATCAAGCCCTATATGCTCACAAATTTGCTGTGAATCTGGAAGTAGATAGAAATGATCTCAAAATAGATGAAGATCAACCTCATTCTTAGCCTCATACCCAAGTCATAAAGCAGATCAAACCACTGACCTTGCAATTCTTTTGTCAGTCATAAAGCTAAAACAGATTCCTGACCCTTGAACCCCATGTTGCATATCCCGAATGGGACTTTAACTATGTTTTTAACACCCTTGCAAAAATTACATGCTCTAATACGTTTTTGCATTAAAATTTCACTTTAAAGTAGTTATTTAGAGGAATTATAAGGAGTAGAGAAAAAAATCATTTCTAAATTACAATAAAAATAAACACTAAATAAAAAAATAAAAAAATAAATTTTCAAAAATAAAAACGAATTACTCCTAATCTAATAGCCCTATCAAAATAAAAAAGCCCCCCCAAAATAAAAAACCCTAGCCTACACTAAACTGCCAATGGCCCTTAAAATTACCTTTTGTGGGGCATTGCCCCAAAGAAATCAGCTCTTTTACCTGTAAATAAATATACAAACACCCCCAACAGTAAAACCCACCACCCAACCAACCAACCCCCAAAATAAAAACCTATCTAAATAAATCTAAGCTAACCATTGCCCTGAAAAGGGCATTTGGATGGGCATTGCCATTAAAAGGGCATTTAGCTCTTTTACATTGCCTAAACCCTAAGCTAAAAAAAAAAAACACCCAAAAAAAACATAAAAACACACTAACCCCCGACTATCCACTTACAGTTATCGAAGTCCGGACATCCATCCTCATCCAGCCAGTGAAGTTCTCATCCAAACAGCAAGAAGTCTTCATCCAGGAGGCCTCTTTGATCTTCATCCATCCAGCAAAGTCCTCATCCAAGCGAGAAGAAGTGTTCATCCAGACGGCATCTTTCATTTCATCAATCCGGCATGGAGGGGGTCCATCTTAAAGACATCCGGCGTGGAGCAACCTCTTCTTATGGTCGTCGGCGTCAACTGAAGGTTCCCTTTAAGTGATGTCATCCAAGATGGTGTCCCTTACATTCCTATTGGATGAAAGATTTCTATCAGCCAATAGGAATTAAAGGGGAAAAAATAATATTGGCTGTTGCAATCAGCCAATAGGATTGAGCTTTCATCCTATTGGCTGATCTAATCAGCCAATAGGATTGAGTTTTCATTCTATTGGCTGATTGGAAGAATTAGGTGTAATTCTTTTTAATTTTTGATAATTTTGTTTTTTATTTTCTGTAATTTTTTTTTTTTTGTAATTTAGAAAATTCTATTTAATAATTTATTTTATTTTATTGTAATGTTAGTTTTATTTTACAGGTAACTTTGTATTTATTTTAACTAGGTAGTTAGTAAATATTTAATAACTAGTCTACTTAGTTAAAATAAATACAAACTTACCTGTTAAAATAAAAATAAAACCTAACAGCTAGATTACGAGTTTTGCGTTAGAGGCTATGCGGTGCTAACGAGCAGTTTTCTCTCACTCTCACTTATATACAGCGCTGGTATTACGAGTTTTCAGAAATCCATCATTAAAAGACAAGAAGTGAGCGTTGAGCAAAATTTAGCTACAAATCTCACTTCAATACCAGCGCTGCTTAAGTCAGCGGTGAGCTGGTGTAACGTGCTCATGCACAATTTCCCCATAGGAATCAACGGGGAGAGCCGGCTGAAAAAAAGTCTAGCACCTGCAAAAAAGCAGTGTATAACTCAGCCCCGTTGATTCCTATAGGGAAATAAAAAACACCCTAACACATACCTCCCAACATTTAAAAATTCAAAAGAGGGAAACACCCCCCCCCCCCCCATCAGCCAATCAGAATATTCCTACCTTAATTCCGATTGGCTGATAGAATCCTATTAGCCAATCGGAATTCGAGGGACTCCATCTTGGATGATGTCATTTAAAGGAACCGTCATTCGGCGAGTAGGTGTCGGTTGAAGAGGATGTTCCGCGTCGGCTGGGAAGAAGATGGCTCCGCTCCGCTCAGGAAGAAAGAAGATTGAAGATGCGGCTTGATAGAAGACTTCATCTCGATGATGGACTTCTGACTTCAGCCCGATGATGGAGTTCTTCAGCCGCAGCTTGGATCAAGACTTCGGACCCTCTTCTGGACCGATCGCTGAACCCGGTGAGGTGAAGACAAGGTAGGGAGATCTTCAGGGGTTGTAATGTTGGGGGGGGGGGGTATTGTATGTGTTTTTTTACAGGCAAAAGAGCTGAATTCTTTGGGGCATGCCCCGCAAAGGGTCCTTTTCAGGGCTGGTAAGGTAAAAGAGATTTGAACTTTTTAAATTTAGAATAGGGTAGGGCATTTTTTTATTTTGGGGGGCTTTGTTATTTTATTAGGGGGCTTAGAGTAGGTGTAATTAGTTTAAAATTGTTGTAATATGTTTCTAATGTTTGTAAATATTTTTTTATTTTTTGTAACTTAGTTCTTTTTTATTTTTTGTACTTTAGCTAGTTTATTTCATTGTATTTATTTGTAGGTATTGTATTTAATTAATTTATTGATAGTGTAGTGTTAGGTTTAATTGTAGATAATTGTAGGTATTGTATTTAATTAATTTATAGATAGTGTAGTGTTAGGTTTAATTGTAACTTAGGTTAGGATTTATTTTACAGGTAATGTTGTAATTATTTTAACTAGTTAACTATTAAATAGTTATTAACTATTTAATAGCTATTGTACCTGGTTAATATAATTACAAAGTTGCCTGTAAAATAAATATTAATCCTAAAATAGCTACAATATAATTATAATTTATATTGTAGCTATATTAGGATTTATTTTACAGGTAAGTATTTACCTTTAAATAGGAATACGTTATTTAATAATAGTTAATTTATTTCGTTAGATTTAAATTATATTTAATTTAGGGGGGTGTTAGGGTTAGGGTTAGAATTAGCTTTAGGGGTTAAAAAATTTATTAGAGTAGCGGTGAGCTCCGATCGGCAGATTAGGGGTTAATACTTGAAGTTAGGTGTCGGCGATGTTAGGGAGGGCAGATTAGGGGTTAATACTATTTATTATAGGGTTATTGAGGCGGGAGTGAGGCGGATTAGGGGTTAATAACTTTATTATAGTAGCGGTGCGGTCCGCTCGGCAGATTAGGGGTTAATAAGTGTAGGCAGGTGGCGGCGACGTTGAGGGGGGCAGATTAGGGGTTAATAAATATAATATAGGGGTCGGCGGTGTTAGGGGCAGCAGATTAGGGGTTCATAGGGATAACGTAGGTGGCAGCGGTGTGCGGTCGCCAGATTAGGGGTTAAAAATTTTTAATAGAGTGGCGGCGATGTGGGGGGACCTCGGTTTAGGGGTACATAGGTAGTTTATGGGTGTTAGTGTACTTTAGAGCACAGTAGTTAAGAGCTTTATGAACCGGCGTTAGCCCAGAAAGCTCTTAACTACTGACTTTTTTCTGCGGCTGGAGTTTTGTCATTAGATTTCTAACGCTCACTTCAGCCACGACTCTAAATACCGGCGTTAGAAAGATCCCATTGAAAAGATAGGATACGCAAATGGCGTAGGGGGATCTGCGGTATGGAAAAGTCGCGGCTGTAAAGTGAGCGTTAGACCCTTTCCTGACTGACTCCAAATACCAGAGGGCGGTAAAAACCAGCGTTAGGACCCTCTAACGCTGGTTTTGACGGCTACCGTCCAACTCTATACGATAGATTTTAATACACTTAGGCAGCAAATCAAACACAAGCTCAAACCATTGGTATGGCTATGTGAGCTATGTATTCAATTATCCTTTGCAAAGACATTGCTAAATATTTTTATCTTAATTGGACATTTATGCATAAATTCTTTAATACTGCTCTCTGCATTCCCCATTAATATTCTAAATTCTGGCCTTTAAAGTCAGCAAAAATGCACAGTAGCACACTACATAGTATACACTTACACATGCAGATACACACACACTACATAGAATACACTTATACATGCAGATACACACACACTACATAGCATACACTTACACATGCAGATACACACACACTACATAGCATACACTTATACATGCAGATACACACACACACTACATAGTATACACTTATACATGCAGATACACACACACTACATAGCATACACTTATACATGCAGATACACACACACTACATAGCATACACTTATACATGCAGATACACACACACTACATAGCATACACTTACACATGAAGATACACACACTACATAGCATACACTTACATATGAAGATACACACACACTACATAGCATACATTTATACAGGCAGACACACACACATTACATAGCATACACTTATACATGCAGCATACACTTATACATGCAGATACACAGACACTACATAGTATACACTTATACATGCAGACACACACACACACTACATAGCATACACTTATACATGCAGATACACACTTATACATGCAGATACAAATACACACACTACATAGCTTACATTTATACATGCAGACACACACACACTACATAGCATAAACTTATACATACAGATACACACACACAGTTATGGATACAGGTAGACACACACACTACATCATATATGGGTATCTGTAATTCATTGTATGGTGTCCTGGAGTTGGCAAGCACATTAGCTGGCAGTCTGCGGCTGCCACTGTTCGTTACCCTGGTATTAGCACTGCTCATTGTATAAAACTGAAGGCATGCTAGTATTATCACCACGGGTTAGACATCATCGCTACCAGAGTAGGTTAGAGAGGTCACCATTACCCTTGGTCAGAGTGTATACAGCCTTCTTACTCCTGCTTAACCCACACATCATTCCTTTTCCACAGGGAATCTAACAGGTATCTAACCCTGTGAGAGCAAAGCCAGCTGCTTCTGAGTATGGGCCCAACAGAATTTTTTTTTTTTTTAATGCCTGGGGCAAATCGGGACAGATGGCTAGCAAGTAGCAACCCGGGACAGGGGACGGACCCCTAAAATCGGGACTGTCCTGTGAAAATCGAGACAGTTGGGGGGTATGCAAACATGAACCCCGAGTCTAAACACCCCTAATCTTACACTTATTAACCCCTAATCTGCCTCCCCTGACATCGCTGACACCTACATTATATTATTAACCCCTAATCTGCCGCTCCGGACACCGCCGCCACCTACATTATACTTATAAACCCCTAATGTGCTGCCCTCAACATCGCCGCCACCTACATTATATTTATTAACCCCAATCTGCCTTCCCCAATGTCACCACAACCTTCCTACATTTATTAACCCCTAATCTGCCGTCCCCAATGTCGCCGTCAGTATATTAAAGTTATTAACCTCTAAACCTAGGGTTAACCCTAAGCCTAACACCCACTAATTTAAATATAATTTAAATAAATCTAAATAAATATTCATATCATTAGCTAAATTATTCCTAATTAGAACTAAATACTTACCTGTAAAATAAACCTAATCTAGCTACAATATAACAAATAGTTACATTGTAGCTAGCTTAGGGTTTATTTTAATTTTACAGGCAAGTTTGTATTTATTTTAGCTAGGTAGAATAGTTATTAACTATTTAATAACTACCTAGCTAAAATAAATACAAAAGTACCTGTAAAATAAAACCTAACCTAAGTTACACTAACACCTAACACTACAATATAATTAAATCAATTTACTAAATTAACATCAATTAATTCAATTAAATTAAATTAGATAAAGTACAAAAAACCTGCACTAAATTACAGAAAATAATAAACAAATTACAGATATTTAAACTAATTACACCTAATCTAAAAGCCCTATCAAAATAAAAAAGCCCCCCCAAAATAAAAAAAACCCCTAGGTTAAACTAAACTACCAATAGCCCTTAAAAGGGCCTTTTGCGGGGCATTGCCCCAAAGTAATCAGCTCTTTTACCTGAAAAAAAAAATACAAACAACCCCCCAACAGTAAAACCCACCACCCACACAACCAACCACCCAAATAAAATACTAACTAAAAAACCTAAGCTCCCCATTGCCCTGAAAACGGCATTTGGATGGGCATTGCCCTTAAAAGGGCAGTTAGCTCTTTTGCAAGCCCAAAGTCCCTAACCTAAAAATAAAACCCACCCAATACACCCTTAAATAAACCTAACGCTAACCCCCTGAAGATCGACTTACCGGGAGAAGTCTTCATCCAAGCCGGGCCGAAGTCCTCAACGAAGCCGGGAGAAGTCTTGATCTAAGCTGGCAGAAGTGGTCCTCCAGACGGGCAGAATATTTATCAAAGGTCTGGCGGACCTGATCCGACAGTGCGGAACAGGTCCGCCAGACCTCGCTGAATGCGGAAAGCAATACGCTCGCCGTATTAAGCATTGCACCAGCAGCTCTTGTGAGCTGCTGGTGCAACGCCGCCCTCTGCAGATTCGTGGCCAATCGGCCGCTAGCAGGGAGGTGTCAATCAACTTTATCGGATTGATTTTCGGCTATGTCTGTCCGACTGCTCAGAGCAGGCGGACAGGGTTATAGAGCAGCGGTCTTTAGATATAACTGCTGTTTCTGGCGAGCCTGCAGAAACACGATCCCTCAAGCTCTTACTATTTTTTATTAAGGCTTAATATGGGGTTGCTGGGTAAGGTGTACTAGTCTCTCTTTTTTATTAAAAAATAAAAATAAAAAATAAAAAATATATGTATTTACATATTTATTTATGAATATGCGTTCAGGTATGAGCATATGTGAATATGCGATTGGGTATGCACATATGTGAGTTTGCAATTGGGTATGCAGATATGAGAACATGCGATCAAGTTTGTGCACGAGGAGGGTGTTAGGTTTTTTTCCTCTTTTTTTCTCCATTGACCTCTATGGGGAAAGAGGTTATCGTAAAGTTGCGTAGTAGTCTAATTGCACTAGAAGTAAGCTGTTTGCGCTTGTTGGGTTAGCATGAGAGTGCAAAGTTTTTACTTTTAACTCATAATACAAGTGCAACCCGACAAGCCAAAAAGTTTACTTCTAGCATAATTAGCGCTTGAACGCTCCACTTGTAATCTAGCCCTTATCCTTTAAAAAAAAAAAAAAAACACACACACACATTAAAATACATTCTTTTAATGGCAATAAAAAAATACTTTAGTGCCCCTATAATTCTACAGTGTAGTTCAATTTTGGAAATCATGTACTGTAAGAAGAGCTTCAGTTTTAGCCTCCCATAAATTAGTATGACAAATATCAGAAACCTCTAGGATAAATATATCATATATTAAATCAACAACGGCAATAAAAATCCTACAATAAATGTGCCATTAGAATTTAACCAACTGAGCTCTTAACAGCTGGTATAATTGTGCATTGCTCTATATATATTTACAGATTAATGATTTTCACAAGAAAGGCTGGAGCTCCAGTGTTTGTGGGTGAATCTCTGTTTGTGTTTACTCATTAATCAGTGGCCTTCACTCCTAACATTAGGGCTTTTAGCCTTACTTAACCTTTAACCACATGATTCCTACCACTAGCAGTGCATTAGCAGAGACTACCTGACATAGAATAAAAATAAAAGCAGACACACATATATATATATATATATACAGTGGGGGGAAAAAGTATTTAGTCAGCCATCAATTGTGCAAGTTCTCCCACTTAAGAAGATGAGAGAGGCCTGTCATTTTCATCATAGGTATACCTCAACCATTAGAGACAAAATGTGGAAACAAATCCAGCCAATAACATTGTCTGATTTGGAAAGAATTTATTTGCAAATTATGGTGGAAAATAAGTATTTGGTCACCTACAAACAAGCAAGATTTCTGGCTCTCACATACCTGTATCTTCTTCTTTAAGAGGCTCCTCTGTCCTCCACTCATTACCTGTATTAATGGCACCTGTTTGAACTTGTTATCAGTATAAAAGACACCTGTCCACAACCTCAAACAGTCACACTCCAAACTCCACTATGGTGAAGATAAAAGAGCTATCGAAGGACACCAGAAACAAAATTGTAGACCTGCACCAGGCTGGGAAGACTGAATCTGCAATAGGCAAGCAGCTTGGTGTGAAGAAATCAACAGTGAGGGCAATAATTAGAAAATGGAAGACATACAAGACCACTGATAATCTCCCTCAATCTGGGGCTCCACGCAAGATCTCACCCCATGGGGTCAAAATGATCACAAGAATGGTGAGCAAACATCCCAGAACCACAAGGGGGGACCTAGTGAATGACCTGCAGAGAGCTGGACCAAAGTAACAAAGGCTACCATCAGTAACACACTACGCTGCCAGGGACTCAGATCCTGCAGTGCCAAACGTGCCCCCCTGCTTAAGCCAGTACATGTCCGGGCCCGTCTGAAGTATGCTAGAGAGCATTTGGATGATCCAGAAGCGGATTGGGAGAATGTCATATGGTCAGATGAAACCAACGTAGAACTGTTTGGTAGAAACACAACTTGTCATGTTTGGAGGAGAGAGAACACCATACCTATTGTGAAGCATGGGGGTGGCCACATCATGCTTTGGGGCTGTTTCTCTGCAAAGGGAACAGGACGACTGATCCGTGTACATGAATGAATGAATGGGGCCATGTATCGGGAGATTTTGAGTGCAAATCTCCTTCCATCAGCAAGGGCATTGAAGATGAAATGTGGCTGGGTCTTTCAGCATGACAATGATCCCAAACACACCGCCCGGGCAACGAAGGAGTGGCTTCGTAAGAAGCATTTCAAGGTCCTGGAGTGGCCTAGCCAGTCTCCAGATCTCAACCCCATAGAAAACCTTTGGAGGGAGTTGAAAGTCCGTGTTGCCCAGCGACAGCCCCAAAACATCACTGCTCTAGAGGAAATCTGCATGCAGGAATGGGCCAACATACCAGCAACAGTGTGTGACAACCTTGTGAAGACTTACAGAAAACGTTTGACCTCTGTCATTGCCAGCAAAGGATATATAACAAAGTATTGAGATGAACTTTTGATATTGACCAAATACTTATTTTCCACCATAATTTGCAAATAAATTATTTCCAAATCAGACACTGTGATTGTCTGGATTTGTTTCCACATTTTGTCTCTCCTAGTTGAGGTATACCTATGATGAAAATTACAGGCCTCTCTCATCTTCTTAAGTGGGAGAACTTGCACAATTGGTGGCTGACTAAATACTTTTTTACCCCAATATATATATGTGTGTGTGTATATGTGTGTGTGTGTGTATAGTGCAGAGTGAATACAATGCATTACATACGTGCATTAAAATGTTCACATATTTTTATGTCCTTACAGAGAAATCAAGCAATATTTTACAGACATTCAGAGAACCGAGTAGGTATGGTGAATACAGACCAATTAAATAAAAAATTGTGGGTAGATTGGAATATGTGTTAATAATCCTTTATACATTATTATTTAAAGTTAAAATGTTATACACAATTATACTAGACTTTTCAACTATTTCCTTTATGATGCAGTTGATATTGGGTTTGAAACTCAATAATAAATCTATTGAAACTGTGATTATTTGAATATCTATATCTATAACCTGTGCTCTTATAAAAATCCTGAGAGATAATTGGTCATTTTTTTCTCACATCTAACTGGATAGCAAAGAGATTTGTAATTTTACTAAATTTACTATTGGTCAGCTTCTTGTCTTTGAAGGCTTTATTTAGTGTTGGTGGTAAAGGGTTTCTGTGGGTTAAAAAACTTGAGTACTGATAACGTAACCAGTTGTCCCTATTTTTTTAGGGACAGTCCTGAATTTGGTTAGTTTGTCCCTAGTTTTTCAAAGGCTAAGATATGCTGTCCCTAATTGTCCTAAATTTGCCCAAATGGGTTTCCTGTACCTTGTCCCAGTATGTAAATGATAAGAACCAAATTAACTTTCGACAAGATCAGCTGCTGTTACTTTTCCCAATCTAGAAGGCTGTCTCTGTTGTGTATCACAATTTACATTTCCAGGGACATTAGGAAGTGATATTTCACTTGTTCTTTGGATTGTGGAGGATGACTGGCATGAACAGAGGCATAACTAGAAACCCCAGGGCCCCGGTGCAAGAATCCATGAAGGGCCCCCTTAACCAGTATGATTTGAGGCTGGCATTAGTTACTATGCATTACTACACACACACACACACACACACACATATGTATATCATAAATGTAGCTTAGGTTTTAGTACAGTCCATAAATACAGTATATGTAAAACAAACTCACTCACACAAACTCACACACACATATACATATATATATATATGTATATATATATAAATATATATATATATATATATATATATACATTATATATACATATACATACACACACACTGCTTGATTGATGCAACAGCAATGCAAAGTCTTTGCATAAAAACAAACACTGTTTCTGAGTGTGTACACTTCAGCGCGCAGCGATTAAACTGCCGCCCTCTCAAAGCTCTGCCTTTGCGACTGCCGCTAGAAGGGGTGTCTATCAGCCCGATCACATGAGTTCAGGCGGATTCATTCCGCAGCCTCAGAGCAGTCGACTAGTTAAGGAGCAGCGGTCTTAAGATCACTTGCTTCATAACTGCTGTTTCCGGCGAGCCTGAAGGCTTGCACGGAAACGGGCCCCTTAGTCTCCAATTGACTTTTTTGGACATATACTTTTTGCACTAACACATTCACCTAGATTGCGAGTCTTGCTTTAGCCTTAAACGCCCGCTGGTATTACGAGTCTGGCAGGTACAGGTGTACCGCTCACTTTTTTACAGCGACTCGAGCATACCGCAAATCCCCTTACATCAATTGCGTATCCTATCTTTTCAATAGGATTTTCCTAACGCCGGTATTACGAGTCTTGGAAAAAGTGAGGCGGTACATCCTCTCCTGTCAAGACTCCTACCGCATTTAAAAGTCAGTAGTTAAGAGTTTTATGGGCTAACGCCGTAACATAAAACTCTTAACTAAAGTGCTCAAAAGTACACTAACACCCATAAACTACCTATTAAACCCCTAAACCAAGCCCCCAGCACATCGCAAACACTAAATACTTTTTTAACCCCTAATCTGCTAACCGGACATCGCCGCCACTTCAATAAATATATTAACCCCTAAACCGCCGCACTCCTGCTTTTGCAAACATTAGGTAAATTTTATTAACCCCTAATCTGCCGCCCCTAACATTGCCGACACTTACCTACATGTATTAACCCCTAATCTGCCGCCCCAACGTTACCCGCCACTATATGTAAATTTATTAACCCCTAAACCTAAGTCTAACCCTAACAACCCCCTAACTTAATTATAATTTAAATAAATCTAAAGAAAATTAATACAATTAACTAAATTATTCCTATTTAAAACTAAATACTTACCTATAAAATAAACCCTAAGATAGCTACAATATAACTAATAATTACATTGTAGCTATCTCAGGGTTTATTTTTATTTTACAGGCAAGTTTGTATTTATTTTAACTAGGCACAATAGTTACTAAATAGTTATTAACTATTTAATAACTACCTAGCTAAAATAAATTCAAATTTACCTGTAAAATAAAACCTAACCTAAGTTACAATTACACCTAACACTACACTATAATTAAATTAATTCCCTAAACTAACTACAATTAATTACAATTAAATACAATTATCTAAATTACGAAAAACAAACAAACACTAAATTACAGAAAATAATAAAATAATTACAATTTTTTTAAACTAATTACACGTAATCTAATCCCCCTAATAAAATAAAAAAAACTAAATAATAAAAATCCTTACCCTATACTAAATTACAAATAGCCCTTAAAAGGGCTTTTTGCTGGGCATTGCCCAAAGTAATCAGCTCTTTTACCAGTAAAAAAAAATACAATACCCCCCTAACCTTAAAACCCACCACCCACACACACCCAACCCTACTCAAAAACCCACCCAATCCCCCCTTAATAAAACCTAACACTAACCCCTTGAAGATCACCCTACCTTGAGATGTCTTCACCCAACCGGGCAGAAGTGGTCCTCCAGACGGCTAGAAGTCTTCATCCAGACGGCATCTTCTATCTTCATCCATCCGGAGCGGAGCGGGTCCATCTTCAAGACATCCGACGCAGAGCATCCTCTTCTTTCCGACGACTAACACTAAATGACGGTACCTTTAAGTGACGTCATCCAAGATGGCGTCCCTTCAATTCCGATTGGCTGATGGAATTCTATTCTGATTCTGATTAGAACAGCCAATAGAATGCAAACTCAATCCTATTGGCTGATTGGGTCAGCCAATAGGATTTGTTCTACCTTAATTCCGATTGGCTGATAGAATTCTATCAGCCAATCGGAATTGAAGGGACTCCATCTTGGATGACGTCTTTTAAAGGTACCGTCATTTAGTGTTAGTCGTCGGAAAGAAGAGGATGCTCCGTGTCGGATGTCTTGAAGATGGACCCGCTCCGCTCCAGATGGATGAAGATAGAAGATGCCGCCTGGATGAAGATGGGGATTGGGTGGGTTTTAGAGTAAGGTTTGGGTGTGTGGGTGGTGGGTTTTAATGTTTGAGGGGTAATGTATTTTTTTTTACAGGTAAAAGAGCTGATTACTGTGGGGCAATGCTCCGCAAAAAGCCCTTTAAGGGCTATTTGTAATTTAGTATAGAGTAGGGATTTTTATTTTGGGGGGGGGGTTATTTTATTAGGGGGATTAGATTAGGTGTAATTAGTTTAAAAAATTTGTAATTATTTTACTATTTTCTGTAATTTAGTTTTTTTTCCGGGTAATTTAGATAATTGTATTTAATTGTAATTAATTGTAGTTAGTTTAGGAATTAATTTAATATAGTGTAGTGTTAGGTGTAATTGTAATTTAGGTTAGGTTTTATTTTACAGGTAAAATTTGTATTTATCTTAGCTAGGTAGTTATTAAATAGTTAATAACTATTTAATAACTATTGTACGTAGCTAAAAAAAATACAAAGTTGCCTGTAAAATAAAAATAAACCCTAAGCTAGCTACAATGTAACTATTGGTTATATTGTAGCTATCTTAGGGTTTATTTTATTGGTAAGTATTTAGTTTTAAATAGGAATAATTATTTAATTGTAGTAATTTTATTTAGATTATTTTAAATTATATTTAAGTTAGGGGGTGTTAGGGTTAGGGTTAGACTTAGGTTTAGGGGTTAATATATCTATTATAGTGGCGGCAACGTTGGGGGCAGCAGATTATGGGTTAATAAATGTATTTAGGTTGCGGCGAGATTGGGGGCGGCAGATTAGGGGGTTAATAAATATAATGTAGGTGGCGGCGGTGTCCGGAGCGGCAGATTAGGGGTTAATAATATAATGCAGGTGTAGGCGATGTCTGGTCGGCAGATTAGGGGTTAATAAGTGTAAGGATTAGGGGTGTTTAGACTCGAGGTTCATGTTAGGGTGTTAGGTGTAGACAATAAAATGTATTTCCCCATAGGAATCAAAGGGGCTGCATTAGGAGCTGAACGCTGCTTTTTTGCAGGTGTTAGGGTTTTTTTTCAGCGAATCTGCCCCATTTATTCCTATGGGAAATCATGCATGAGCACGTTTTGCCAGCTCACCGCTACCGTAAGCAACGCTGGTATTGAGGTGAGATGTGGAGCTAAATTTTGCTCTCCGCTCACTTTCTGCGGCTAACGCCGGGTTTAAAAAATCCTGTAATACCAGCGTGGTCTGTAGGTGAGCAGTGAGCATAAACTGCTCGTTAACACCGCAAGCCTTACCGACAAAAACTCGTAATCTAGCCGATTGTTTTTTTGTTTAAATTATAATATAACCCTATGTAAGAATCTGTTTAAAAGTGAGATATTTATCTGCTACGGGTATGGAATCTTGCTGCGTTATATAAATAAATGATAATAGCAATATGCTTAATGTTTCAATAACTTATATAGCACTTTCTCAGGGATAGGACAGATATTTCTTGTGCAGCATCTTATAAAATACAGCAGGTTCTTCTAGGAAACAAAGCTGTCTTTATAAAACATTACGGTCAAAAAGATCACTGTAAAGTTTCTCTGATAGCGTCATCCAATGCGTTATCACAAATGTCATCCTGGGAACAATTTAAGAGACCACCCATTATAAAGCAGTGGTTTTAGTTTTCAACAAAGTAATACAATATTTGCAGTGACCTTAAAAATGGTTTCGTTTCTCTCACCTGCAATTCGATGTTGGGTCAGATTATACTAACTAATGTTACCTGGCATTTCTAACAAATAATAAACCTCTATCTGTATAAAAATCAGGATGTCAACTGCTATTAGAATCTAATTCATTCTTATCAAACAGGGCAATGTCTGAGAGTTTTCTTTATACGCTGCTGTTCATGGTACAATGTCTGTAAAATTCAACAAATGTCATTAGCTTTAAATAACCTCACGTAGGGTAAAAAAAATCTGGTCTTTTTTTTTAGCAAATATTGACAAAGCTAATATTTAAAAAAGATTTGTTAATCATTTAAAAACACATTAATGAAAATTGTGAATTAAACGTTTAGTAAATAAATAGGGCATACAGTATATGAAATATGAGAGAATTTTTCTGCATTAACATTTGCTTTAAAGGGCCACTGTAAGATTGTCAGCTGTCAAGTTATAAGGATAATCAAATAAATAATCTTTGAAAGTCTTAATTTTAAATTAATTTGCTTAAATTTGTGTGAATATGAAAAAAAAAAACAATAAAAATATTGAATGGCTTTTGAATCTCCAGTGATGCATCACACAAAGAAGGCCTAGTAGATTATAATTTAAAGTTTATCAACCAGTGATTAAATGTAGTATTAGTACTATAGAAAATAAATCCAAAATTAGTAGAAAGATTAGCATAATTAATGGTAGCAGCTGATCAAATGGCATTTAAGAATTGGTAGATAATTTCTTGGTTTGTGCTTTCCAATAATGACCACCTACGAATTTCTGAAAACAATGCTCCATGTGACACCTGTTGATACATTTTTCTTTTGGTCCTTTAAACTAAATAGCCTTTACAACATCATTTTGTATGGACAGAGACTGAAGATTGCTAGATTTTTATGGGAGAAGAGAAATTGAGAGGCAACCTTCTAAAATTCTAGGAATCTTACGAATCTGCAACCATTTCAGGTTTGACAACAACAACAAAGTTCTTTATTCATAAATGTTTCCATATATTGCTGAGGGGCTTTGTTGTGAAGGCAAGATCATGTTCATAATATATTGAGTATCCCTTCAACTATATTTTTCTATAGGGTTTGCTTTTCAGCCATAAACATCTCTAGTTTTGAGAGGTGCCCAATACATATCTCACACATGAAATGGGAACCTATTGCTAGACAGTTAAAACAATAACACCCACAACAACTTTGGAAAAACACATGAAACAAGGACAGTGTAAATGTTTGTAAGTGTGAATTATTTGCAAGTACGTCTTGTTATAAAAAAAAAAATCTAACTGGATATAATGAGGTGTCTAGGAATTCAGACCCTATTGACTCTCTATTACCCTATTGATACCCTATTGACTCTGTGAAGTATCTTGTATCAAGGTCCTGTCTTGTTATGTCACAACTGAAGAAGTTGTCTTGATTATTTTTTTTTTTTTAATTCTTTTTTTTTTTTATTGAGGTAATAGGTTTGGCTTACAGAGTATTACAGCATTATACGGTTACATTCCAAGATTGCTTGTAACAAGGTTTATTGTATGAGTTACATATTAGAACTGCATATGTAATAAACAATGTCTGCTATTTACATAGTGTAGAGCTACTAATATGTACAATTGCTGTAAGAAGAAGAGAGGAAGAACAATTTAAACAGCACGCCAATACAAATTTTAAACCCTTTTATTCTTCTAAGAGGCCGCTCTTCAACCTTATACCATGTTTAATAAATGACAATAACAGAGGGTTACCTTAACTGGAGAAGACCACTTATGGGTCTCATTGTCTGGACCTCAGGTTTTATTTTTATTTTGGCTTATTGTAAATTCCTCTAATTATATACTGTATAAGGCCACTCTTGGACCAAGATATTCTCATAAAAATAGAAAGAGGAAACCTAGCAATTAAGGTGGTCACTTTGGAGTAGATGGGAATAAATTACTAGGAGATGTAAATGCGCAAATTGTACATCTTACTGCTGTAAAATGGTCACACTTGGGCATAAAGTAAAGAGATAATAGCTGTAAAATGATGACTATTTGGCTGGCCGCTCAGGGGCCTCTTATTTATAAAAGATGTAAAATATGATAGTCATGTCAGCAGCCACTTTTGGGTCCCCTGGTTTCTAATGGTGAATAGAGTATATAGTATGTTTTTTAGGGTACTCAGACTCATAAATGATTCCATTAGTGATATGATAGATATATGTACAGAGAGAAGTCATGGTCAGTGTTGTGAGGTGACTTATTTATTATTAGGTAGCATTCTCTATACAGAATTAAGGGCAGTATAGTATGTGTGGCATCAAGTCTGACAAACAAAGGGAATAGGCTTAGAGTGAGGACTGGATAGTAGGAAGGTAACTCTTCAAAAAGTTATTTTCACATATACTCCGCCTCAGCAGAAAAAAATTAATTTATAGCTTGTAAGGTCTATCTCCCTGCCCCGGCCGCCAGCAGGAAGACAAACCCCCTCTTGGGTAAAACAAATACTATATTGTAGAGACAGTAGGGGAAGCTTTATAGGGAAAAAACAAACAAAAAATTTAGTGTAACCCCTTCTAAACTGAATAATTTAAACTTGCCTTATAAGGGAATACTGTTGTGCCATTACAGTACAAAAAAATAATAAGAGAAGAGTGACTTATAATCAACATTTAAGCAAGGCTGTAAACATATTTATACATACCAACTTTGATATGATGATTACATTGTGACTGCAGGGTTCCAATAATGGAGTTGTTATTAAGCAAGATGATATAGCATCTAAATACTTTCCTCCTATAAAGGCTCCCACACTTAACCTATAGTATGCACGCTAACTAACATTAATTTCAAGTAGGTTAAATGAGAATATCCCCACCTGTAACATAACTAGAAGAGAAAATGTTGCTAAACATAGAAGCCAGCCATGCGGCTTAACTGATGTAGTGACATATCTCATAAAATTAACCCACTCCGAAGCGGTTCTTGGTCTGTGCTCAGCTGCAATCCTTCAGTCTCAAAGCATTGAGGGTCAACAGAGCTTGGCATGTAATCCTCATTCAGAAACAATGTCTCCATTACATATAGAGTCCTGTGGTACCCGGGATCATTTACTGGTGTCCAGACCTCATGATCTCTTGCCGTGGGACTTGTGGTTCATACTGCATGAAGGAATTGTGCACCTAAGGTACAAAGGGTTTGACATGACTTTTTGCAGTGCCTTCTCTCGTGTACAGTCAGGTGCACGGTAGTCTCCCAGTTCTGAATGCCACGTGGGGAGATATGTTGCATATTTTGCTGAACTGTAGGAGGTATGCCCTCTTGTGCTGTTGACTTCTTAACGCTCTGTGCTTGTGGGGGACTGCATTTTGTGGATTGCTGATTTTCCAATTGTAGCAATGTTAGCACTGCTCCTAAACCCCTCTGCAGGTCATGGAAGTGCTGGGAGATTAGCAAATGGCCCTTCTGCTCCCAGATATCTACTGCTTCCATTAGAGCTGGTCTGTATTATTCTGTTCGGTACAGTACTGGTTGCCCAAGTTAAGTATAGAGTAGACAGTATAACAGCAGTAAGATTAGTTGTTTCTTCTATTAGGAAGTGATTTGCAAGATAACACTGCAAGTAACCACAGAGACACGAGGGTGCTCTGCTGGGGAGGCTGCAACCTCCATTGAGAACCAGGAAGCTAAAACTGACTCTAAATTTAAAGAGAATAGTTGTGATCTATAGAGTATACTCTCCTGCTGTAAAGCTTGTGGGATATTTCCCTATCAGACCAAACTTGGACAGTAGTCTTCTTATCCCAGCGTCAAGTGGAAGGATAAGGAAATATCCCAGAACAAAGTGAGATGTATGAAATGAGGTAAGCAGTACTCATGTAGACAGGGCAGTCCAAGGAATCAGCAGTACTGGGTAAAACAGCAGAGTGGTCAGACAGGCAGAGTTCAGCAACAAAAGACAATAAAGCAATTCAGGGGTTAAACAGCAGAGTGGTCGGAGAGGCAGAGTTCAGTAACAATAAAGTAATTCAGCAATTCAGGGATTAAACAGCAGAGTGGTCAGACAGGCAGAGTTCAGTAACAATAAGGCAATCCAGCAATTCAGGGGTTAAACAGCAGAGTGGTCAGACAGGCAGAGTTCAGTAACAATATGGCAATCCAGAAATTCAGGGATTAAAACAGCAGAGTGGTCAGACAGGCAGAGTTTCAGTAACAATAAGGCAATCCAGCAATTTAGGGGGTTAAACAGCAGAGTGGTCAGACAGGCAGAGTTCAGTAACAAT
This sequence comes from Bombina bombina, assembly GCF_027579735.1. Lineage (NCBI taxonomy): Eukaryota > Metazoa > Chordata > Amphibia > Anura > Bombinatoridae > Bombina > Bombina bombina. The sequence continues at coordinate 865,047,414 of NC_069499.1, read as the reverse complement.
AAGACAATCCAGCAATTCAGTAACACCCATGAGCACACAAATTAAGTCCTTTACTTGAGCAGTGTATATAAATAATGCAAGTACTTACATAGGTGCCGATTTGTGCCAAGGAGGACTTCAAAGGATCCAACCAGCTTGAGAGGGGAACAGCCAGAGCGGCGCAATGGGGAGCGGCATGACACCTGCAGAGCATATGATGCTAATCTGCATCAGGCGGTGTAAGCTATATTTTGTAAGATTTAGGTCCAAGGTCTGGAGCAGTAAGCAAACATGCAACCTATCATGGCCATCGCCCGGAAGTTCCCCCTTTGAATTCTTTTTATGTTTTCCATTTTGGGCATATGTCAGAAAGGGACTGTTATAATGGGGTGTTTTTTTTTTTTTTTTGAAAATAATTTTTTTATTGAAGTTAAAACATATATCATCACAACAAGAACTCGCCCTAAGGCCAAAGTTACAACAAAGAGGTTGATACATTGTCTATCCAAAGATGTTATTGAGAGAGCAATATGCACATACAGCAATAGAAAATACATTTCAAGCCTGGTTATGAAGATAGACAGTATCTTAGGCGAGATAAAATAGAACTTCATTTTATATTATAATGTTAGTGTATGAACTCCACATTCTAACAATATTTTACCTAAAACCAAGATATTAGCCTGTGGAGAGTTAACATAAGTATCATCCACTCTTGGGCTGAGATATATAGGGGGGAAGGGGATATTCAGCGGGTTAAGCACCGCTATACGCATAGGGAAAGGGGGTGGGGGGGGGACGGAGCCATATATAAATGTAAGTAGTATAGGGTGCTTGGATATATCATTCCTTAAACTTTTATAGATTAATATGTTCAGCAGTGTAACTTATGGTCTAATGCTAACCATCTAGACAATTACTGTCACATAGTACAATAGCAGGGTTATCTGGGCCTCAGGCCACCATATAAGCAGGAGTTGTATATATAAAGTATAATAACCAACATGTTAAAGGGCGCAAGGGCTAAGAATGGTAATCTATATGCACCTATAAGTGTGTAAGAGCTTGTAAGTAAATCATGAAGCAGCCAATAAAACTAATAGGGCTGTAAATAATTAGGAAATTAAGCTAGGACCAGTTTGTACCCCTTACATACAAAACATTAAACTTGAGTAATAGAATTATGAGTTAGTGTATAGGCTGGCTAAATTGTCCAGCACGTTGACAATTGATATCTAAGACATACAGATGAGTCTAATGCATATACAATCAATATTAGTGCGATCAGAAGGGCAGCATTTTTCAGAGCCCATATTACATGTTTACTGTATTGTTGGGTGATAAGCTAGGGCAGAAATATCTATTACAACCCCTACCAAGTGCTAACAAATCCACCCATAACAGGATCATGCATTCTAAGTTATAGCAGGAATCCATAAGCAGTTTCTCATGAATAGGATATATACAGTTTGGAAGTAATAGACATTAGTGGGGAATGCTAGTTATCTTACAATGAGAATGCGCCCCAGGACACCCTTTTAGAATATATACATAAACCAGAGCTAGGAACAAAAACTAGCAAACAGAAACAGTGCCCAGGTTAAAAACATATAGTTAGTTAGTTACTAAATTTAAAAAGGAGTAAGAAAAAATTACTGCCCAGCAACTACTTAATATCAGCAGTGATAAAGCAATATTATAGGAATGTTGTAAGCTTGGTCATATGCAGGTTAATTATTTACCCCTCTTCTGAAAAGTCAGCCAAGCAAGAGAAAATACCTAGGTATTTAACTGAAACGTATAAATCATCGTATTATGCAAGCAAACCACCTTCTACAAATCAATGTTAAGTAACAAATCAACATGTATGAACTTTAATTTTTAGTAATAAAGTCTCTGAGGGTTGAAATCTTCTTGGTGTAAGAAACAGATCTTAACAGACCGCTAATGTGGAGTCCCTCTTTAATGTGTTGGATTCAGATCATAGATCGTCATTATAGGGAATAACAGCAAAGAGGCAATAACACAGAGAGCATAGTAATACTAGGGATATACGATGTACTAGTCAGTCAGTGCAGACCACGTATCAAACAAAGAGAAGAATAAAGATCTGTTCTTGTGTGACTGGGGAGATCTACCCCACACCTATTTTCACCATCTTTAGTAAGAGCTCACTAGAAATTCTGTCCGGGATCTGAGGAGACATTCTAGAAGATCCTGTGCAGCAAAGCAACAGCGCTATCAGACTCAAGCCACTAGTTTCCATGCTCCGCCGATACAGCTTATCCTCTTGTGCGCTAGTGGTGTCTGTCACTCCGGTGTACGGAGCAATGCTTCCAGCCTCCCCACCCTTATAGATAGGCGTATCTTCGGTATTTATCTGAGGAGCCGTGGGTCCCAAGGGTCCGGGGCTCTGCTGCTGACCTAGCTTGCTTTTCACGCCTAGCATGCAGTCGGCATCTGAAGGAGGATCACTTAATGGGGCAGCCAGCACCGCACTGTTCCACTGCGAGTCAGGTATATCACTCAACTGATGTGTGGTGTTCCGTTCTAGTATCTGCGGCCCCATGTTCTGAACTGCAGGCATACATCGCTCCACAGAAGCTAGGGCTGGGTCTGTACGGCAAAGTAATGAGACCGGAATAGGCCTGTCAATCACACAGAAAGTTTCCTCCGTAGGTCGTGCAATCTGAAGCGGAGCCATAACGGCTTTCAGCTCGGATAGGAGGGACATCTGATGGAGGTCCATAGTGCGAGACAATTCTCGCAAGACAATTAGGATCTGTCTGTCCATAGTAGAGGTAGTAATATTTCTCTATCTGCTTTACTGCTGCGTATGCACTCGCCGCAGAGGCTTCAGTTAGGCGGTAGGCCTCAATACTAGCAGCGTTACTTTTAGGCACTGTCTCAGTCCTAAGATAGGCAATCCACGTTGTAGACCCCTTTAGAAGCAAAATGTGAAAATTCAGAGATTCTCAAGCTGTCTAAAAGCTAATTGTAGAGCTTAAGTTCCAGGAGCTCTGCCATGATGCTACTTGCTGCTTTGGGCGGTTAACTCCGCCCCCGGGGTGTTTTTTTTTATTTTTTATTTTTGAATATTTGTTCTGTAATGTTTTGAAGGCTTTTTTTATGCCATTATCCTTCACAGTAAACCTTGTTCAGAGTGTTGAAAGTTGAACAGTTTCCTGAACAGTTTAGAGATATAGGCTTCTCCTTGTATATGGTTATAATGTAAAGTCACTCACAGCTCATGATGTGGCATTGAGCAAATACAGATCTTTTTTTTCAAGTTGCAATGTTGCAGTGAGTTCTTTCTCACTTTATTAGGTACACCTAGTACCGGGTAATTATGTGTGGGATAGATTCAACCAGGTGTTGAAAACATTCCTCAAACATTTTGGTCCATATTGACATGATAGCATCACACAGTTGCTGCAGATTTGTTGGCTGCACATCCATGATGCGTATCTCCCGTTCCACCACATCCCAAAGGTGCTCTATTAGATTGAGACTGGTGACTGTGGAGGTCATTGGAGTACAGTGAACTCATTGTCATGTTCAAGAAACCAGTTTGAGATGATTTCAGCTTTGTGACATGGTGCATTATCCTACTGGAAGTAGCCATCAGAAGATGGGTACACTGTAGTCATAAAGGGATGAACATGGCCAGCAACAATACTCAGGTAGGCCGTGGTGTTTAAACAATGCTCAATTAGTACTAAGGGGCCCAAAGTGTGCCAAGAAAATATCCCCACACCATTACACCTCCACCAGCAGCCTGAACCGTTGACATAAGGCAGGATGGATACATGCTTTCATGTTGTTTACAGCCAAATTCTGACCCTACCATCTGAATGTCACAGCTGAAATCGAGACTCATCAGACCAGGCAATGTTTTTCCAATCTTCTATTGTCCAATTTTGGTAAGCATGTGCGAACTGTAGCCACAGTTTCCTTTTCTTAGCTGACAGGAGTGGTACCAAGGCGTGGTCTTCTTCTACTGTTACTCATCTGCTTAAAGGTTTGAGGTGTTGTGCATTCAGAGATGGTATTCTGCATAACTTTGTTGTAATGAGTGGTTATTTGAGTTACTGTTGCCTTTCTATCATCTCGAACCAGTCTGCCGATTCTCCTCTGACCTCTGACATCAACAAGGCATTTTCATCCACACAACTGCCGCTCACTTAAAATTTCCTTTTTTTGAACCATTTTCTGTAAACCCTAGAGATGGCTACGCGTGAAAATCCCTGTAGATCAGCAGTTTTTAAAATACTCAGACCATCCTGTGTAAGGAATCCACTTCGCATTTTCCACTTGTTCCATGTTTTCACAAGTCAGCTGACTTAGGCTATTTAGGTGTTCACCTGTGTGCAAACAGGTGCTTAGTTATTTTCCTTGTAGCAGTTTACAGCTCTCCTGCTCAATGCAGCTACTCGCCTAAATACCAAGCTCTCTCTTTTGGATTACAATTTGTTCATTCAAAATAGAACCAGTTTTTCCTACTGCAAGTTTCTACAATGTTACCTCTCTAAGGCCTAGATTTGGAGTTTGGCGGTAGAAGGGCTGTTAACGCTCCCGCGGGCTTTTTTCTGGCCGCACCATAAATTTAACTCTGGTATCGAGAGTTTAAACAAATGCTGGGTTAGGCTCCAAAAAAGGAGCGTAGAGCATTTTTACCGCAAATGCAACTCTCGATACCAGAGTTGCTTACGGACGCGGCCGGCCTCAAAAACGTGCTCGTGCACGATTCTCCCAGAGGAAACAATGGGGCTGTTTGAGCTGAAAAAAAACCTAACACCTGCAAAAAAGCAGCGTTCAGCTCCTAACGCAGCCCCATTGTTTCCTATGGGGAAACACTTCCTACGTCTGCACCTAACACTCTAACATGTACCCCGAGTCTAAACACCCCTAACCTTACACTTATTAACCCCGAATTTGCCGCCCCCGCTATCGCTGACACCTGCATATTTTTTTTAACCCCTAATCTGCCGCTCCGTAAACCGCTGCAACCTACGTTATCCCTATGTACCCCTAATCTGCCCTCCCTAACATCGCCGACCCCTATATTATATTTATTAACCCCTAATCTGCCCCCCTCAACGTCGCCGACACCTGCCTACACTTATTAACTCCTAATCTGCCGAGCGGACCTGAGCGCTACTATAATAAAGTTATTAACCCCTAATCCGCCTCACTAACCCTATCATAAATAGTATTAACACCTAATCTGCCCTCCCTAACATCGCCGACACCTACCTTCAATTATTAACCCCTAATCTGCCGAGCGGGACCTCACCGCTACTATAATAAATGTATTAACCCCTAAAGCTAAGTCTAACCCTAATACTAACACCCCCCTAAGTTAAATATAATTTACATCTAACGAAATTAATTAACTCTTATTAAATAAATGATTCCTATTTAAAGCTAAATACTTACCTGTAAAATAAATCCTAATATAGCTACAATATAAATTATAATTATATTATAGCTATTTTAGGATTAATATTTATTTTACAGGCAACTTTTTAATTATTTTAACCAGGTACAATAGCTATTAAATAGTTAAGAACTATTTAATAGTTACCTAGTTAAAATAATAACAAATTTACCTGTAAAATAAATCCTAACCTAAGATATAATTAAACCTAACACTACCCTATCAATAAATTAATTAAATAAACTACCTACAATTACCTACAATTAACCTAACACTACTACTATCAATAAATTAATTAAACACAATTCCTACAAATAAATACAATTAAATAAACTAGCTAAAGTACAAAAAATAAAAAAGAACTAAGTTACAAAAAATAATAAAATATTTACAAACATAAGAAAAAATATTACAACAATTTTAAACTAATTACACCTACTCTAAGCCCCCTAATAAAATAACAAAGCCCCCCAAAATAAAAAATTCCCTACCCTATTCTAAATTAAAAAAGTTACAAGCTCTTTTACCTTACCAGCCCTGAACAGGGCCCTTTGCGGGGCATGCCCCAAGGATTTCAGCTCTTTGCCTGTAAAAAAAAACATACCATTACCCCCCCCAACATTACAACCCACCACCCACATACCCCTAATCTAACCCAAACCCCCCTTAAAAAAACCTAACACTAAGCCCCTGAAGATCTTCCTACCTTGTCTTCACCATACCAGGTTCACCGATCCGTCCTGGCTCCAACATCTTCATCCAACCCAAGCGGGGGTTGGCGATCCATCATCCGGTGCTGAAGAGGTCCAGAAGAGGCTCCAAAGTCTTCCTCCTATCCGGCAAGAAGAGGACATCCGGACCGGCAAACATCTTCTCCAAGCGGCATCTTCAATCTTCTTCCATCCGGTGCGGAGCGGGTCCATCTTGAAGCAGGCGACGCGGATCCATCCTCTTCTTCCGTTGTCTCCCGACGAATGACGGTTCCTTTAAGGGACGTCATCCAAGATGGCGTCCTCGAATTCCGATTGGCTGATAGGATTCTATCAGCCAATCGGAATTAAGGTAGGAATTTTCTGATTGGCTGATGGAATCAGCCAATCAGAATCAAGTTCAATCCGATTGGCTGATCCAATCAGCCAATCAGATTGCGCTCGCATTCTATTGCTGTTCCGATCAGCCATCTTCCTTAAAGGAACCGTCATTCGTCGGGAGACAACGGAAGAAGAGGATGGATCCGCGTCGCCTGCTTCAAGATGGACCCCGCTCCGCACCGGATGGAAGAAGATTGAAGATGCCGCTTGGAGAAGATGTTTGCCGGTCCGGATGTCCTCTTCTTGCTGGATAGGAGGAAGACTTTGGAGCCTCTTCTGGACCTCTTCAGCACCGGATGATGGATCGCCAACCCCCGCTTGGGTTGGATGAAGATGTTGGAGCCAGGACGGATCGGTGAACCTGGTATGGTGAAGACAAGGTAGGAAGATCTTCAGGGGCTTAGTGTTAGGTTTATTTAAGGGGGGTTTGGGTTAGATTAGGGGTATGTGGGTGGTGGGTTGGGGGGCTTTGTTATTTTATTAGGGGGCTTAGAGTAGGTGTAATTAGTTTAAAATTGTTGTAATATTTTTCTTATGTTTGCAAATATTTTATTATTTTTTTTGTAACTTAGTTCTTTTTTATTTTTTGTACTTTAGCTAGTTTATTTAATTGTATTTATTTGTAGGAATTGTGTTTAATTAATTGATTGATAGTGTAGTGTTAGGTTAATTGTAGGTAATTGTAGGTAGTTTATTTAATTAATTTATTGATAGGGTAGTGTTAGGTTTAATTATATCTTAGGTTAGGATTTATTTTACAGGTAAATTTGTTATTATTTTAACTAGGTAACTATTAAATAGTTCTTAACTATTTAATAGCTATTGTACCTGGTTAAAATAATTAAAAAGTTGCCTGTAAAATAAATATTAATCCTAAAATAGCTATAATATAATTATAATTTATATTGTAGCTATATTAGGATTTATTTTACAGGTAAGTATTTAGCTTTAAATAGGAATCATTTATTTAATAAGAGTTAATTAATTTCGTTAGATGTAAATTATATTTAACTAGGGGGGTGTTAGTGTTAGGGTTAGACTTAGCTTTAGGGGTTAATCCATTTATTAGAATAGCGGTGAGCTCCGGTCGTCAGATTAGGGGTTAATAATTGAAGGTAGGTGTCGGCGATGTTAGGGAGGGCAGATTAGGGGTTAATACTATTTATGATAGGGTTAGTGAGGCGGGGTAGGGGGTTAATAACTTTATTATAGTAGCGCTCAGGTCCGCTCGGCAGATTAGGGGTTAATAAGTGTAGGCAGGTGTCGGCGACGTTGAGGGGGGCAGATTAGGGGTTATAAATATAATATAGGGGTCGGCGGTGTTAGGGGTAGCAGATTAGGGGTACATAGGGATAAACGTAGGTGGCGGCGCTTTGCGGTCGGAAGATTAGGGGTTAATTATTTTAAGTAGCTGGCGGCGACGTTGTGGGGGGCAGGTTAGGGGTTAATAAATGTAATACAGGGGGTCGGCGGGGTTAGGGGCAGCAGATTAGGGGTACATAAGTATAACGTAGGTGGCGGTCGGCAGATTAGGGGTTAAAAATTTTAATCGAGTGGCGGCGATGTGGGGGGAGCTCGGTTTAGGGGTACATAGGTAGTTTATAGGGGTTAGTGTACTTTAGGGTACAGTAGTTAAGAGCTTTATGAACCGGCGTTAGCCAGAAAGCTCTTAACTCCTGCTATTTTCAGGCGGCTGGAATTTTGTCGTTAGAGCTCTAACGCTCACTTCAGAAACGACTCTAAATACCGGCGTTAGGAAGATCCCATTGAAAAGATAGGATACGCAAATGGAGTAGGGGGATCTGCGGTATGGAAAAGTCGCGGCTGAAAAGTGAGCGTTAGACCCTTTAATCACTGACTCCAAATACCAGCGGGCGGCCAAAACCAGCGTTAGGAGCCTCTAACGCTGGTTTGACGGCTACCCGCCGAACTCCAAATCTAGGCCTAAGAAACCAGCTACAAATTATCTGCTGCTTGTTGCTTTATATCAATCTTTGCTACACACAGCCAAGCCTCTCTCACTAAATGGCAGTCTCACTGTAACTGAACAAACAGGATTGGCGTAACATTCTAACTTGGTACATTGCTGAACTGATTTCAACGATCTATAGTAAGTTGGGACTGTTTTTCCTCTCACCTCCTTACCTGCAAGCACAAGATTTGTTTGTTTCTCAGCGTCTGATACTTTTTTCAGATCTCTCCGCTTGTGCCGCTGTCACTAAGCACATTGACTCCTCCCACACATATTAAATATACTAAAGTTTCTTATGCATCCAGTACTTATCTCTCACATTGGGACTTCCTTTACTTTATGTACTGAACAATATAGTATACCTGAAGCCTTTTGTTCTGCTTCCTGTTATTTACCAAATTTGATAACAGAGACAGCTATTGAATTTATACATTACTTTATTTACAAATATTAATTTCCTTTCACTTTCAGGCATACAGTCTATGCTATTTAATAGCCTGTTTAAGAAAGTGATACAAATACATTTTTTCTCAAGTCTGCTGTTGTGATCTTTTGCTCCTTCTTCATCAGGCATTACATCCTGTCTGGCACAAACAAACCATGACACGTTCAAAGTCTCTTTAATACCCTTTCATTCTCATTCTGATGCTCAGTTTGAACTTCAGGCAAGTCGTCTTCACCACATCTAGATGCCTAAATTCATTGAGTTGCTGCCATGTGATTGGCTTATTAGCAATTTGTGTTACCAAACTTACCAAGCAATTGAACAGGTGTACCTAATAAAGTTGCCGGTGAGTGTATATTGATCCTAGGCCAAAGTTTATTTGTAGGCACTGGACAAAACAAATGATCTATTATTTTATGTAAACAACCTGAAAATTCCATTGACTACTAATTGGAATATTTAGAAGGTCCTACAGTTGACATAGCTGAATGTATTTTCCTAAAACATAGCATGTTGATAGATTTTGACTTGATCTAATGACCTTTGGTAGTTTGAGGTTTATAACATTTAATATTTTTAAGTTATTTCAATAAAAATTAACTTTTGTTTTGCAGCAGTCAACACTGCAGGTTGTGTAGTTATGTCACCACCTGACATTGCTCTATAGAGTTCTTCTTCTCTATTTCTGTTTTCACTTATCTAGACTAATAAGAGCCTGATTCTCAAAAACCTCCCAGCCTGGAGAGAAACTATAGTGCAGACTTCACAGGCCAAAACTATCTTAAAGGGACATTAAATCCCAAAAAAATATTTTCTTATTCAGATAAAGAATACCATTTTTAAAAATTTCCAATTTACTTCTATTATCAAATTTGCTTGTTATTCTTTGTTGAAGCGATACCTAGGTAGGTAGCGTGCACTTGCCTGAAGCACTACATGACAGGAAATAGTGCTGCCATCTAGTGCTCCTGCTAATGTATAACATTGTTGCAAAACTGCTGCCATATAGAGCTTGAGACACGTGCACACTCATAAGCTTACTTTACTGCTTTTCAACATAGGATAACAAGAAAACAAACAAAAAATGATAACTGAAGTATATTGGAAAGTTTGTTTTAAATTGTATGCTCTATCTGAATCATTAAAGAAAAAGATTGTGTTTTATGTCCCTTTAATGCTAAAAAATTTAGCAGATCCTGGAAGTCCCAAAGCAATGAGGGATGTCTCCCATAGAACACAATGAGGGTCTCTGGGGACCAGAAGGTAACCATATTTGGCATAGAACCTGGACTAAAATTAACACATGTCAAAATAATGTATTTCCTTGTACAATACTTGCTAGTGGGTTTTTAATGAAGTCAGATGATACAGCTCCAGTGCATGGTCTAGATACAATCCATTTGCAAATCGGGCTATTTAAAACCGGCACAGATAAATAAAGCTCCCAGTAACACTTATGTTCAATAATCAAATAAAGAAAGCAATAGAACAACAGCGAGTCAAACATATAGCGCTATGATAAAAAAAACTATTTTTATTAATTACAGAAAAACATGCTTAAAATCCATAGGTTAGTCACAGCTCATTCCCCTGGCTGTCTTACGCGTTTCGGCCCCCTGGCCTTATTCATAGACATAAAAATATGTTAAAAAATGCCCTCTTTTATATACATGTTAGCTGGGAATAGCTGAGAGTTCATTCGCTTAGGACATTGATTACTCTATTGGAAACACTTGAGTGATATTAACTTTGAAATTGACTGTAATGCTTGGTTATACCTATAAAGGAACTTATCCACTACTTGTGATTATATGTATATATAATTTATGACCTTATGTCATCTGAATTCTTTCATTATAAATCTGGATAGGAAAAGATTGCATTTAATTGCTGGATTTAAAATCCAATGTTTAGTATGGTACACTCTATGATAGACAGAGAGCTGTATAATGATTTGAAAAAAGAGAGGGAGGGGAGATATAAATATTAAAAAAAGCATTGTGCTATTCAAATAATTTACTGGGTTAAACTTCACATCAAAAAATTAAGTTATGTGATGTTTTATGATGTAGTTTTAAACATTATAAAATGAACTCTAGTGATTTAAACAAACTCCTTAAAATTAAACTCAGGATCTTAAATAATAAATAATGTTGTATATTAGCTCAATGCTGCAAGGTTGAGACCCTATTAAGATGTTAGAAGATTTCCTAATGTGGAGGTTGGATTTAATTTCTTTTCCAGAAATTAATAACGTCCCCCTCAATATTTAGACCTGATGGTCTTCTGGTTTGTAGCTGAAAGATCCAAAAAAGCTTCTCTATACAGAAGCCGACTATTTCTATCTCCCCCTCTTGGGTCAGGTCTCACTATCTCTATAACTTGCCCACTAAAAGAGGGTGACATTCTGATTGTGAAAATTAATAAAATGTCGTGACAGGTCTGAACATTCAATCTTATTTTTAATGTCGTTCAGGTGTTCCCTCACTCTTATTCTAGCGTCTCTCGTGGTACAACCTGTATATTGTAACCTACAGTTAACGCACTCAATGAGGTAAATGACATAAGTGCTGTGGCAGGTACTACAATTTTCATGATAGTATAACTTGTTAGTGACCCGTGACTGGAATGTTTGGCCAGTTTGTACATAGGAGCAAGTGATGCAATTACATTGTTACATTTATAGTGGCCTTTTACTGTAAGCCAACTACTCGTCTGAGTACTAGTTTTTTCAATTGACTCGGGGATAGCATATTCCCTAAGGTGCATCCTCTCCTAGATACATAATTGCATTCTCCCTCAACATAATTATTTAGGCTATCTTCAGCCGAAACTATCGGTAAATGTTTCCTAATGATGCCACATATGTCATTATATTGGGGACTGTAGGTAGTGGAAAAAGTCGGTCTTGAGTGGTCAAATCTCTTTGGATTATTGGAAGTTATGTCACTTATGAGAGTTGCCCTGTCCATTTGTGATACTTCTAAGAGTGCACGATTTATGGTCTTGGGCCAGTATCCTCTCTGTAACAGAGACTCTTTGAATTTGTTACTCTCTACCAGGAAATCATTATTATCTGAGCAGTTTCTTTTAATGCGCATAAACTGCCCTTTTGCCCACCCCAAACCCAGTATGTTTTTGGGTGGCTGCTTTTGGCATGAAGTATTGTATTGGACATAATGGGTTTCCTGTAGAGAGTAGTTTTTAATGCTGTAGTTTTGTGTAACACCCTCTAAAGACTATATCTAAATAGGGGATTTTTGTTTTTTCAAATTGGTGCGTGAACTGTAAACCCACTTCATTAGTGTTCAAATAATCAACATATTGAATGGCCTCTCCTCTGTGCCCTGCCATATGAAGAGGGAGGTCATCAATTAAACGTTTTGTATAGTTTAATATTGTCCTTATAGGGGCTCCCATCTCCAAAGACGTTGGACCGCTCCCACCATCCCATATAGATGTTGGCATATGATCGTACAAACTTAGCACCCATCGCGGGTGGGCCCATGGTCTTTGGAGTAGAAGTCACCCTCAAAGCGAAAAAATTGTGGGTTAAAAGAAAGTCCAAGGTCCTACATATGAACATCCTTAAGGGATGATCATAATTACTGAAATCTTCTAGGGTTTCTGCTACTGCATCTATGCCTAATTTGTGTGGAATTGCCGAATATAGGCCAACCACATCTATTGTTAGCCCAGGAAGATGTAGTGTCCCAATCTTTCTTATCTAAATTAGACACCAGATGTTTGGTGTCACGTAAATAAGAAGGGAAATGAAAGACCATGGGTTGTAAAAGGGATTCCACCCAATTAGAAAGGTGTTCAAAGAGGGAACCTATGCCACACACTATGGGTCTGCCCCTCATCTCCTCCAAGGATTTATGTACCTTTGGGAGGTGATGGAAAATTGGTATAACGGGGGTTAGATATCAATAAGTAGTTAAATGTGTCTTGGTCAAAGATTCCCTCTTGAACACCATCATCAAGGAAGTCCATAAGATCCTTTTTGAAAATATCTGTGGGATTTCACAAAAGTCTAGTATATACATCCTCATCATTTAGCTGTCTCATAGCCTCTTGTATGTATGAAGCTCTATCTAGGGGCGACAATGCTCCCACCTTTATCGTCCCGCTTGATGACTATGTCATTATAAGACTGTAAATCTGCCAATGCTTGGCGTAGCTCAGGCCGTAAGTTTGGATGAATGAACCTTGCTATTAGATAGCTTAACAATATCTTGTTCAAACCCTGCGATGACAGGGCCTCTAAAAAGGGACCTCTCATTCCTACAGGGTAAAAAATGGACTTGGGTTTGAAATGCCCGTGTGAGACCTTTACATGTGCAGGATCTCTCAAATATTTGAGAACCTAAGTCCTGCAAAATGTAAAAATCTCTAGCCCTCCTCAAAGTCAAAATATGTCTGAGATGTTGGGAAATATATCAACAGAAATCTCATTTGTGTTGTTACTAGGCTGACTGTCATTATCATTATTGTTGTCATTATGCCAGAAATATTTCTTAAGGGTAAGATCCCTCACCAGTCTATTGACATCTGTTTCAAACAGATTAAATGATCTGGTAGGACAAAACTAGGCCCATGCCTAAAACCTCCAATTCATGTCCAATTTTGGTGAACCTGTGCAAACTGTAGCCACAGTTTCCTGTTCTTAGCTGACAGAGTGGCACCAAGGCATGGTCTTATTTTGCTGTAACTCATCTGCTTAAAGGTTTGAGGTGTTGTGCATTCAGAGATGGTATTCTACATACCTTTGTTGTAATGAGTGGTTATTTGAGTTACTGTTGCCTTTCTATCATCTCGAACCAGACTGCCCATTCTCCTCTGACCTCTGACATCAACAAGGCATTTTTGTCCACACAACTGCCGCTCACTTAAAATTTTCTCTTTTTCTAACCATTTTCTGTAAACCCCTAGAGATGGCTGCGCGTGAAAATCCCTGTAGATCAGCAGTTTTTAAAATACTCAGACCATCCTGTCTGGCACAAACAACCATGACACATTCAAAGTCTCTTAAATACCCTTTCTTTCTCATTCTGATGCTTAGTTTGAACTTCAGCAAGTCGTCTTCACCACATCTAGATGCCTAAATTCATTGAGTTGCTGAAAATTCCATTGACTAATAATTGGAATATTTAGAAGTCCTACAGTTGGACACAGCTGAATGTATTTTCCTAAAACATAGCATGTTGATAGATTTTGACTTGATCTAATGACCTTTGGTAGTTTGAGGTTTATAACATTTATTATTTTTAAGTTATTTCAATCAAATAAACTTTTGTTTTGCAGCAGTCAACAGTGCAGGTTGTGTAGTTATGTCACCACCTGACATGCTCTATAGAGTTCTTCTTCTCTATTTCTGTTTTCACTTCTCTAGACTAATAAGAGCCCGATTCTAAAAAACATCCCAGCCTGGAGAGAAACTATAGTGCTGACTTCACAGGGCCAAAAACTATCTTAAAGAGACATTAAACACCCAAAAAATATTTCATTATTCAGATAGAGAATACCATTTTTAAAAAAGTTTCCAATTTACTTCTATTATCAAATTTGCTTTGTTTCATGTTATTCTTTGTTGAAGCTATACCTAGGTAGTAGCGAGTGCACTTGCCTGAAGCACTACATGACAGGAAATAGTGCTGCCATCTAGTGCTCCTGCTAATGTATAACATTGTTGCAAAACTGCTACCATATAGAGCTTGAGACACGTGCACACTCATAAGCTTACTTTACTGCTTTTCAACATAGGATAACAAGAAAACAAACAAAAAAAGATAACTGAAGTATATTGAAAAGTTGTTTTAAATTGTATGCTCTATCTGAATCATGAAAGAAAAAAATTGTGTTTTATGTCCCTTTAATGCTAAAAAATGTTTGCAGATCCTGGAAGTCCCCAAAGCGATGAGAGATGTCTCCCATAGAACACAATGAGGGTCTCTGGGGACCAGAATGTAACCATATTTGTATAGAACCTGGACTAAAATTAAACACATGTCAAAAGATACAGCTCCAGTGCATGGTCTAGATTACAATCCATTTGCAAATCGGCTATTTTAAAACCGGCACAGATTAAATAAAGTTCCCAGTAACACTTATGTCCAATAATCAAATAACTCTAATAAGAAAAGTAAAAAGTTACCAGAGAAAAAAAAGTAAAAAAGGTCCTACTAACTTGATTGCTATAAAGATATTTTTACCAGTAGGGGAAAATTCCATAATTATGTTGTGAATGTCTTGTTATACCTATAAGGGAAAATAATTTAAAAATGTCTATCATAATATATGAAAGTGCAGCGATTAAAGGTTAAAGGGACAGTAAAGTCAATATTGAGCTTTCATGATTCAGATACAGCATGCCATTTTAAATGTCCTTCCAATTAACTTCCACTATCAAATTTGCTTTGTTTTCTTGGTATTCTTTGTTGATGAGTAAATCTAGGTAGGCTCATAAGAGCTTATAGGAGCATTAGAAGCATGCACTTGTATTTAGAACTCTTTGGCAGCAGTGTTTTAGAACATTGTTTTTTGCAGTGTTATACATTGTTGCAAACACTGCTGCCATAGAGTGCTTAAGGCATGTGTATGCTCCTGTGCTCATATGAGCCTACCTATATTTACTCTTGAAAAAAATAATACCAAGAGAACAAAGCAAATTGGAAAGTAAATTGAAAAGTTGTATAAAATTGCATTAATTGGGGTCGATTTATCAAAGCGTCAACTGATAATGTGCTTGAATTCTGCGTTATATTCGATGCAAATAGGATCCACCGTAGTTAACAAAGTGTCAACATCGTCAAATGTTGCAATGTTCGGTGTAATATACACTCCTGCAAGATCAATACGACGCAGATCAATGCTTGCATGATACCAGATGTTTCAAATTCACATTCAAGTCTATTTGACCCTCTTTCCAATTTATTAAACATTCAACAGGCAGCGTACCTATTGTTCAAACCACCACCCTTGAGGCAGAATGCCATAGAAAACAATGGGAGTCTGAAAGACAGAAAGGTTATGTTGATGCTGCAAGATAATGAAGCATATTAGATAATTAAAGTAAATTAGAAACTTTATTAAAATTGTATACTATTTCTAAATCAAACAATATTATTGCTCCAAATTTGGTGCAAAGTTTTGCTCCAAATTTGGTGCAAAGTATTGCTCCAAATTTGGTGCACTAGTAGATATAGATAAAAAAATGAAATAAATACATTACATAATATAGCTAACTTCCTTTTCTTTCTTTTTTTTATAAATCTATTTGCACCATGTTTAAGGCATGTATAATACAAGTCCCACTCTCTACTTCACACCAAATTTGACGCAACAGTTTCCTCACCAAATTTGACGCAATACTCCTAAACAACCCACAAACTAGTGAAATTTTCCACCACTTTTGATTGGGAAATGCATAATCCCATAATTTATGACATCAGCTTATCTGATTTAAATATACATTTCATACTATCACTCACTAATCAAATTGCTCAATACTTGTGTCATTGATCACTCATCAGAACTTGTAAGTTCCATTTGTTGTGTATTATACATTGAAAGTATGTATATGCGAAATTAGTATTAAAGCTAAACATTGATGCTGACATTAGGACACACAGTGTAATATTTTAGACGATGATTTTAAAATTCGAATGATGTTTGATTCAATATAATCTTAAACTGATAGTTTAAAGAGATAGTTTACCTAACATTAAATTGTCATGATTCAGATACAGCAGAAATTAAAATCACCTCTTTGCTGTCATGCTATTTTCCGTGTTTTTCTTCCTTCTCTTGAATTTAATTTTCATGAAGAAATGTCATTTTATATGCAAGTCCATTTTATAACACCTGTGTAGGGGTGGTGTTTAAAACTAGACTGCAACCAGGGGTTACACAGGAGCAGAAAGAAAACTGGCCCAGCTCTGAAAATATCCATTGATTGTAAATTAATACATATGATACCCTGATTACATGTTATATTTGCAACTATTCCTGCTCAGAATAATAATACATTTACACTATATACATATAGTGGTATAAATAAACACAGAGATATGAAAGACAACATTGTTTAGAATTAAAAAAGGAATTTAGGGACATGTAAATGTGTTTGCAAAGGATGTCTGACATAACACACATGCACATATATATATATATATATATATATATATATATATATATATATAATTATGTGCAAAGATATATGTGCAAATCTAGCAGTAATAATCATTAAAAAAAAAAAAACATGAGAAAAGTTTATCATGATTTCTAGAAATACAAATACACATTTATTTTTGTGAAAATATCATTTATCAGTTTTTTGTATAACAAATACATAGAAAAATACTTTCCAAGAGATATTATTGTTTGTTCAGGTATAAATCTAGCTATTTCTTGGACATTAGCAGATGAAAAATAAAAGATTCATTTTAAAGAAATGTGCTTGTTCATGGACAGTAATGAAATGGTATAAATAAAGTTGGAAAAAACAGAATATCCATGACATCGATGACTTATTTATCAACAGTCCGATGCTCATCGCTCCGTACTTGACGCGCGTGTTTTTCATAGACATGTTCGTTTTGTTTCATTCCGAATTTAAATTCGGACGAATTTGTCAAATTCGGAGATTCGGATCTATTTGAATTTCCAAATTACTGTAGCACTGAATCTAACGAATAAATCTGAATAAGTTCAGATTTATTTGTAACATTCGGATGGCCATGGACTAATCACAATTACACTAGCATTGTACTGTATATTAGGTTATATCACTCTGCTATGGGTTACACCTAATATTACAGTACATAATACTAGTCTAATACACAGCACATCCCACCTAACACATACCGAACTTCCGAATTTATGAATCGAATCCGAACCGAATACATCCAAATCAAATCTGATTGAATCTGAATGAATCCGAAACTAATGCATTCGAATGTATCCAAATTCGAATCGATCCGAAAACTAAATTTGAAAACATCCGAATCGATCCGAAACGAACCGAAACAATTTTTTTCACTGCGCACAAGTCTAGTTTTTGACAAACATTTTAATAAATAAGGCCGTCATATGTAGATTTGCGGCTGCGATGTCTGGCGAGCGTATTGACTCCAATGAATGCATAGAGATTGACGCAATGATAAATAGGCCCCCTTTATCTGAATCATGAAAGTTTAATTTTGACTTCACTATCACTTTAACTTAAACTGTTTATATGATTGTCAAACCTAACAGGAAAAACATTTTTGTGCACAAAGGATACTCAAAGGCACACTAAAGTAAAAATTTAAATTTCATTATTTAGATAGAGTGTTAAATAAAAAAAATTAAAAACTTTCCAATTTACTTCCTTTAACAAATGGTGCACAGTCTGCACAGTCTTTTTATATGCACAATGAGGCATCAGCTCCTAATGAGCATGTGCAAGAGTTCACAGTCTATTCGTATATGCATTTTGTGATTGGCTGATAGCTAACACATGATACGGGGGAGGGGAAATTGAATAAACTTTGAAAGTTGCCAGAAAAATTAATCTACTAATCATTTGAAATTCTAATGCTATTACATTGGCTTTTTATTATGTTTTTTTTTTTTTATTATGCAATTCTACTATATTAATGGTCTCTCAAGGATAATTAGCTCACTAGCTTATAAGGACAACTCCCAATACTCGGTTTGTTAACAGGGACAAGCCATTATATGGAAAAATGGTAATTATGGACAATAATAACAAAATACTTAAATGTGTTTTACAATTCAGAGTTCTAGACATGACATAGAAACAGTGACTTTCATTTCGTAATATCAAGACCACTATAAACAGATAACAAGTGAAAAAGCTATTTGGAAATAGCGAAACGACCATTGGAGTTAATATAGGAAACATTTGACTGATCACAGGAAGGGCTGAATTGTGATACAGCATTGGCCAAAAAGTCATGGGGGCAGATTTAATATGGACTGAAACCTGCTTCAGGCTCACCGGAAAATAAGTTAAGAGGCAGCGGTCTTAAGACCACTGCTCCTTAACTCGTCCCCCACCTCTGAGGCGGTGGACAGCAATCTGCCAGATCGCATACGATCAGGATTGATTGACACCCCTTCTAGCAACCGCAAATCTGCACTGGCGGCATTGCATAAGCATACAGCTACAGCAGATCATGTCCGTCAGACACATGATAAATCGGCCCCATAGTGTGTAGAAAGCAGTCCTGTGTATACAGACTCACAAACATTAATGTGCTGCTGCTTGCCTGTACACTAATTGTAATCAGCACCAGAGACTACAGTGTATCCTGCTTTACCATGGGTTTCCCTTATAAAACACAATTCTTGGAGCTATTGAAGCTCTGCAACATGTGATTAGGATTTCTCAGCTGTATTGCTGTATATCATTACATTTTACAGTTTCACGCTTTGGTTTTCCTTTTCTCTTTTTGAGGAATGTACCTGCAGATTTCTGTCAAAATTGCTTTTATCCATCCACTCTAAATTAAAATGGACATTAACCTGAAAATTGTGATGTGTTGATGTAGTTTGTATATATTGTATTAAGGTTCTAGTCACTTTTTATTAATTTATTTATATTATTGTTTACTTGTGTTAAGAACTGTGATACATTTTGTTTTGCAAAATACTTGAATATTTTTTACAATTTCCAGTTCTAAACACTACATAGAAACAATGATTTTCATTTCATAATATCAAGACCGCTATACAGGTAACAGTGTAAGTTATGTGTATTTTAGTCTGCATTAAATTTGTCTGCCAGTGGTATGCACAAGTGTTTGGAGACTAGAAGATTGTGATCTCAATGAAGACAACATATGAGCAGTAAGGACACCAAAAAGACCCCACAATACAGGCTCCCAACAGGATAGATAGAAATAGCTTTATATTGTCAATTTTACTTTACTAAAAAATGTATAAATCATTTTTACATATTCTTTCACTGATGTTACAAAATTGAATATATCTTTACTACCAGAGCAGAGCAATAACCATCAATTTGTTTCAGTCCGTAAAACCTGACAGGAAAGGGGTTAATCTGGTGCTATTTGTTTATCTTAAATAGCAAAGAAAATGTGGAATATTAAGAGGCTTCATTACACAGCCTCTGAAAGGGATCAATCTACAGTGTAAGTATGAAATAAAGTGGCCGCTGTCTGCATCTTCAGATTACATCTGCAGCTGCCTGGGAAAATGATGGGTGTCAGACCTCAAGGTACGGCAATTCCCAGCTCTTTGCAAAGTGATCCTGGGCTGAATATGAACTTTGCAACAGGAACAAAAGGGAGAGTGCCGAGTCTCCTTTCCCCTAGCTTCAGCCGGGCTCGTCAATGCTACTTTACTTTTTATTTCAACACTTACCCATTAAATCCCCACGAAGTGCAATGTCCTCAGAAGAAATGCGGAGCACCTGAACCAAGAGCCACAAGTGGATTGTGTGCCTCTCATACTGCACACATGCCAACAGCAATGAGAAAGCAGCGTGTGTGAAAATCAGTTTGAATCTCATTTCTGAATAGAATGCTGAAACTTAAGAATAATTGGAAACTCAAATGTTAGACTGAAAATATGAGCACCCAATAATCACTATTAAATAGTGATACAATTTCAGTGAAGAATGATAGTAAAAAGGAACATTTTACTTTGTAACAAATGAGCAAAAAAAAACTTGACTAAGATCTTTATGGGCTTAAGATGCGTATTATTATTATTATTATTATTATTATTATTATTACATACAAAGATATGAAACACAAAATTTTTGATTTCATGATTCAGATAGAGCATACAATTTCTAAATTTCTAATTGACTTCTATTATCATTTTTTCTTTGTTTCTCTTGGTATCTTTTGTTGAAAAGCAGTTAAATCCAGTAATAATACGCTAGTGGATGTTCAGTAGACAAACAGAATCTGGCAGAACTCTTGATAGTTAGATGTGATGAGATAGATCCTGTAAAAGCAAGGATAAAAAGAGGCGCCACATAGCATAGGGTAATAACGTATGGGATACACACAGACGATATCAGATTGCCCCCCCTTATGAGAATTGCTACTCACAAACATGGCGACACACATCCGGAGTGTCCCACTGTGCAGTACGTGACCAATGCAGTCGCCCAAAAGACTCATGGCAAATACGCCCACAAACCAGCGTCAGGTCACGTGAATAGGAGCACCAATGACCGAGCAGAAATCCCTTAAGGAGTAGCACTCATCCGGATATCAATGAGCCCAGAGGTTGTAAGAGTAAAATGAGCAGTAGATTTTTTTTTTTTGACCAATTTCAAAATTTACTTTAATTTGCCGGCCCCCTGTATGTGATAGCCATCACTGAACTCCTGCACATGCTCAGCAAGTGCTGGTGTCTCAGAAAGTGTGCAAATAAAAATAATGTGCACAATTTGATGATGGAAGTAAAAAGGAAATCCAGCCATGCTATTTTTTTTAATTTGAGTGCAGTTTATTCTTGAGGGAAAAAGTGAGTGCACCACTTGTAATCAGGGTCTAAACTGGTCTGTGTATTACCACTCCTCAGGGGCAGTGCTTTCATTGAGGAGAACCAATCAGTTGCTTAAAGCAACACTGCACTGTAAAAAAGTTAAAAATAGTTAAAGCCAACTTCAGAATCCCAATGCCCTTCCAATCCTGAGCTAAACACAACCAGGTGAACCAATCACAGGTGGCATATTTGCATAACTGCAATCACTCAGAATCAGTAGTGCACTGCTGTCCTGGAGTTGATTTTAAAGGGACACTGAACCCAATTTTTTTCTTTCGTGATTCAGACAGCAACTTTCTAATTTACTCCTATTATCAAATTTTCTTCTTTCTCTTGCTATCTTTATTTGAAAAATAAGGCATCTAAGCTATTTTATTAGTTCAAAACTCTTGACAGCACTTTTTTATTGGTGGATGAATGTATCCACCAATCATCAAGAACAACCCAGGTTGTTCACCAAAAATGGGCCAGCATCTAAACTTACATTCTTGCATTTCAAATAAAGATACCAAATGTCATGCTCTATCTGAATCACGAAAGAAAAAAATTGGGTTCAGTGTCCCTAGTATGTATTTAACCCCTTTGCTGGTCTAGAAAAACAACAATGTAACAATCTACTAGCTTATTAGAATATTCTATTATTGCAGCTTTATGCCCATTTAAGCTTAAAAGGAAACTTCCTTTCTTGTTTTAAAACTTACATCTAAGTAGCAAAATTGCACACATATTGATATAAATTGCAGCAATGTAATTTGAGCTACGCTTTAGACATTTACAGTGGTTTTGGCATGTAACCATTATGGACAAATCCTCACAAAAATGTAAATGCCAATTCCAGGAATTAGATGACATAGAGCTCTTATGTTTTCTATTAGGCATTAAAAAAGATCATTTGCTGGATTCCAAACTTAGAGTTAATCTCATCTACAAAATATTTTTCCTACTGTTTGATACTAAGCATGATATCCTAGTATTGCTGCAAATCAGGCCTATGAATATAATAGTATGTTTAATATACATTATTATTAAACACCTCAGCCTCTGTATGTCCTACATTTAGGGATTTTGGAAGCTCTATACATGCCTGGGTTTATAAAAATTTAAACCCCATTAAGCACAGCCACACCCCTGAACCACCAAGTCATGCCTTTTGATCACATTGACTCTGCCTATGTCATGCCGTAATGCTGCCCACTTTTACCCTGACTCCAACACCCTAGATCACTTGTCTTCGCCCCCAGGTCATCAAGATTGTTCTCAGCTTTTTGGTTTTGCACAATGTACGGACAATTATAGGAGTGATAAATGTCTAGAAGGGCATTTGTGTGAACCTACCTGGAACCAATACCAAATCAGCCAATAGCAAAGGGAAACAAAAATATATTTTACATTTGTACTCTAGAAAATGGTGAGATAACAGCTTCAATTTTAACTGTGTTGGAAGCACAAATGGAGTCACAGGCAAATGTTGGTTATTAGGAGGCAAATGTATATGAGTCATTGCCTACTAGACATGTGCTGAATGCAGAAGAAGGCAACCACTCAAGGCCTTCAGCTGTTTTTGGAGCCGTATTTCTTCTTAGTGCATTGCACGTTGACAAGAATAAATCTGGCTCTAAAAAGAGCCAAAGGCCGCAAGTAGCCACCTTCTTCCGCATTCAGCAGCTAACAAAGTTTCCGAAAGTACAAGTCTAATGTCTACCCTCTCTTTTTCTCAATATCACTTTTCCTCTTTTAATTCTCACCAAATAATGTATCCATCTAACCCACTAGGACTAGATTAGGATCCATTTGCCAGGTTAATTTATATAAACCCCTTAACAAGATCAGTTGAGAATATGTGATTTTAGCCTATTCATTAGCAGACTCATTAGGATTACTTTTTAAAATCATCAAAGTTAATACATATAACATCTAATATTGAGATTTAGCTAAAGAGCCCATTTAAAACAAGCATCCGCATTTATATATGTACTTTGTACCTTT
This sequence comes from Bombina bombina, assembly GCF_027579735.1. NCBI lineage: Eukaryota > Metazoa > Chordata > Amphibia > Anura > Bombinatoridae > Bombina > Bombina bombina. The sequence goes on along the minus strand of NC_069499.1, from coordinate 865,023,967 downwards.
TTAAGCATTTGAAACAAACCTGAAAGAGAATTTGCTGAAATTTGTACTAACCATAGCGTTTTTTTCAATCGGTTAGAAGAGCCCTTTATACAAGTTTACTCAATGTAACAAGATATTTCACAGCTATTTAGAGCATCAATTTTTCTAATGGTTTTCAAGTGATTTTGCACTGAAGAGAATCACCAGTTACTTTGCCTTGAGGCCCCTCAAGTATTATAGTCCATCAAGACTCTTTACCTTTTTGATATCAATCTTAGCCATGTTCTTATGTCATACATTGTTGCTCTTCACTGATAGATGTGATTATCCATACGTTTATCCATGATTGTATTTTCAGATAGAGCATACAATAAAAAAACTTTTCCATTCACTTCTCAAAATTTAAACAATCAATTTGAATGCACAGTTTTTGAGGTGTCTTTTTTTATTGGCTGATGGTTGTCACATGATACAGGGGGTCACAAAATTAAAAGTATGCATTATTGCATTGTCTTTTTATTATGTATTTGTTCATTATGCAATTCTACTGTATTTAGGGCCAGATTACCAGTGGAGCGTTAACTGAACTAAAAGTAAGCTTTTTGCGCATGTTGGGTTGTGATCGTATTATGAGTTAAAAGTAAACTGTTTTTGCTTGTGCACTAACACGACAAGCATAAGAAGCCAAACCTATGCACACGCGATAACATATTCCCCCATAGAAGGAGCAAAAAAAGTGGAAAACACCCTACTTGTGTGCAAACGCGATCGCATATTCTCAAGTGCGCTAACTAGACATGAAAATATGAATATTTCCCATTCCAATGTTCACATAGAAGAATATGTTCTATTTATTCATAAATACATATTTCTGCGTACATCTGATTTTATTTTGGTACAATATATATGTAAACCTACAGTATATATAGAGATGATTATATATAGGAATAGAATTATAGATATAATATATATACCTGTATATATATATATATATATATATATATATATATATATATAATTATTTTTTATAGGAATATCTATTTTAAATACTTAAAACATGTTCTATGTGAAGAACATTGGAATGTATTTACAGTAATACACAGTTAAACACTTTATAAATATGAATATTGCTTAGAAAGGGGACGGTTTTCTCTCCGAAACATCGCTTTTCACAAATAAATTATTTAAAAGTCAAGTGAATGTGCATCTGCAACTTCGTGTATATATATATATATATATATATATATATATATATATATATATATTTATATATATATATATATATATATATATATATATATATATACATACATACACATACATATACATATTTAGACATGTGTGTGTGTGTGTCAAACAATTCAATACTGATATGCCAGGGCACTATTCAGGTTGTCCACAAGTGTCAACGTACTCACTGTTAAAGGGACAGTATACTGCAAAATAGTTTTTCCCTTAATGTGTTTACAATTGCTTTTTTTACCAACTGCAGAGTAAAAAATGTATGAAAATTAGCTTTTTAAGGCTTATTTGTGTATATTAAAGCTCTGAATTTGTGTTTTGAAGCCACAACCTAATAAAATGGGTTGAGCTTGTAGGTATAATCAGATCTCATTACTGTATCACATTGTGCACATATACCTGCTTCTTTATCTTATATCTGTCCTTAAAACAATCACCAGTACTTTGAGAGAACAATGGAAAATCAACATTGTATTACCTTATCTCTGCTATATCCGACTGGGAGTGTAATTTCTTCTCCTGGCTGTGTTTACAAAGCTTATCTATATCTGGTACGCGCGGCCACAAACTTTCAGAATAGTTGGGGATACCACATGCTAAATCAACAATTTCAAATCCCAATATAAGGGTAAAGGAGCTACTTGTAAACAATTTAATACACTCCAGCAGGTAAAGTGGATCATTGGGAACAAATTAAAGGGGAGAAGATTTTTGAGTAAACTGTCCCTTTAAGTAGTTAAGGAGACCTCAAACCAATAAAGTGTGTCAATAGCCCACCTCTGTCCATATAAAACAAAGTAGATGGGGCTTACTTTCGGCGGTAGCTGTACAGCATGAATTTAATGCTTCCACGTACACTCATGGGAGGTAGATATTGTCAGCTTTTCTCCATATACTTCCTAAAAGGTCTCTCAGTTGACTGGGGGATGCTACCAGATCACTTGTTGCTCCTTTCTGAGTCTCCTACATAAGCCTGCTGGTGATGTATGCAGTCTGTATCTGCTATATCCATTCACTGTTAGGCTAAGGGCACCAAACACCCTCTGTACAGGGAATTCTTTATCAAAGGGGGAGGTCTCCCGGGTTCCAACAGGGAAGGGTCTTTCCGTGCTCATTCTTAGATTCCAGAAGGATTCAAATAGAGGCAATCCTATTGTTCAAATCAGCATATAGAATTTAAGCAGCTCTCATCCTATTGGCTGATTTGAATTTTTCAGCCAATATGAATGCAACGGTATCCCAATATAAAAGGGGTACCTTGTATTCAAGCTTCAGTGTGTGGCAGGGACTGCATGAAGAGGATCCTCCATGCTGGATGGCTCCGCGGTCGCTGGTCCTGTTCTGTGGTCACCTCTACGCCGCCTTCGCCCTGGATGAAGATAGAAGAGGTCTCCACACTGGATGAAAGATGTCGCCCCCTGGAAGAAGACCTTCTCCGCTGGACTTCAGGAATGATGAGTACCTATTTGGGGGTTAGACTTTTTAGGGGGGGTTTGGGTGGGGGGGGTTTGGATTTTTTTTTTAGGAATTTTTGGATTTTAATGGGCACAAAAGAGCTGAATGCCCTTTTAAGGGCAATGTCCATACAAATGCCCCTTTAGGGGCAGTTGCCTGCTTAGGTTTTTTTTAGACTTAGGTTGTTTTATTTTGGGGAGTTGATTGGGTGGGGGGGGTTACTTTTAATAATTTCTGTAGGTAAAAGAGCAGTTTAACTTAGGGCAATGTCCTACAAAAGGCACTGTAAGGGATATTGGTGGTTTATTGATAGATAGATTGTTTTTATTTTGGGGGGCTTTTTTGTTTTTATAGGGCTATTAGATTAGGTTTAATTTTTATTATTTTGGATAATTTAATTTATTATTATTTTTTTTAGTATAGTAATGTTAGGTGAATTTATAGTTTAATCTTAGGTTTATTTTATTTCAGAGGTAACTTTTTATTTAATTTAAGATAGTTATATTGTAATTTTAATTTAAAGTATAGGGGATAGTTAGGTTTAGGGGTTAATAGTTTAATTTAGTGTGTTGCGATGTGGGGGGCTGGAAGTTTAGGGGTTAATAACTTTATTATAGTAGTAGCAATGTGGGGTCCGGCGGTTTAGGGGTTAATAACTTTATTAAAGTAGTAGCGAGGGTGGCCGTGCCGGCGGTTTAGGGGTTAATGTGTTTATTTAGTGTCTGTGATATTGAGGGCAGCGGATTAGGGGTATTTAGACTAGGGGTTTATGTTAGGGTGTTAGGTTTTAACATAACTTTATTTTCCCCATAGACATCAATGGGAATTGTATTACGGCGATCGACATTCCGTGATCACAGGTGTTTGTTTTTTTTCACCTCCATTGATGTCTATGGGGGAAAACGTGCACGAGCACGTCAAGTCAGGGCTTGGGTTTTGTGCGGTATGGATCTTATCATACCATACTGCACAACAAAAGAAGGTTTTTAAGTAACTTTTAATGGCAGCGCTATGGAGAGTGCGATAACGTTAATTTTTTTGCGTAATTTACATTTATTTTACTAGGGATGTGTATTCGGCTCTTTTAAGAGACAGATTTCTTCTTGTGAAAGTGCAACACACTAAGATCTGGATTTGCATTCTTCCACATTTTGTCAGCTAACTAAACTGCTGAATGCACATCTCAATGTTTTACTTTTATGGCCCTTTAATAAAGTTTCATAATTTATGAGTCTTGTCTATGTTTTTAGTTAATTAATATAAATAAAAGAAACCTACAAAGTTTACACCCTTCTCTCACATGGCAAACACTAAAATATGTTTATATATATACAGTATATAAAACATGTGCATTTGTTTTGTTACATATGCACATTTATAATGAAAACGGATATTCATTTCGTTTTCACAAAGCAATTATCCGAACAAATGCACCAACTAAATAAAAATGATTCAAGGAGAAGGCAGTCAGGATTAGCACAGCTCTCCAGCGAGCTATAGGTAAGTATAACGCTACAGGTAAACGTTTTCACCAAAGTAACATTTATATACATTTAACAAAAACTAATGTAAATGTTCAATGAATATTCAACATTTGTTTTGTTTAAAATGAATACCAAATAGTGCAGCAGATGAATATTTGTGGAAACTAATTTCCCTTAATATTTTTTTCAGAAAGATTCAGAAGAACCACATTTTTTCTCGGTTGCCCAAGTCTAAAATGTACAAAAAAAATATGCATTGCCAAATATTAGCAAAATTTAATTGGTTTGTAATCCAGGGGCACACTCCTATTTTGTAATGTTCAGCTCAGACCTGTTGCTGTGGCCCATTGGAAATAGAGATAAACCAACTCCAACACAGGGTTCTGAATTCCTAGAAACCTATTACAGCCTGTCTCAGGGGAGGAGAAAAACTACTTTTTTCATTTGTAAATTCCACAAAAAGCAGGCAAAATAAATAATGGAATTGCATTTTAAAGTTTAAGATAACTCAATTTCAGAGGAATTAAGTTTAATGTTTCTTTAGTACACCAACTGTGTTGATGTATTGAGCCAGATTAACCCTAGCGGTTAGAATCTATAAGACTGAAATAGACCCTATGATTTAAAAATTGCAATATTTTTGGGGGAGCTTGACATGATACCAAAATGTTGAAGCTTTTGAAAGTGATGCAGCATAGCTGTAAAAATCTGACTAGAAAATGTCACCTAAACATCTCTATGTAAAAAATGAAAATATTTTACCTAAGCATTTGCTCAGTAGCCAATCAGGATGCTAGTCCCGGGACTTGCAAGTGAGCATGCATTTGGTATGTGCAGGCACATTCATGTTATTTCCTTAATTAGTTTAGGGAAGTTTACTATGACATCTTGCAAGATTTCAGTGAAATCTCATGAGATCAAAGCAAATTAAAACATGACCTCAGCACTGTTGATGCTAATTGACTATTGTTTTTGTTTTTTTCAACTTGCTAGACAGTAGCTGAATGATAACTGTTCACACAATGGCAGTGTAAAGCTGCTTGTCAGTGTGGAACATAATTAAGGGCCTGACCCCTGCAGGTATTCTAGGGAAAGTGTTTTGTGTGTGTATGTTACATCGTTACATTGAGTGGGAGTTTTTTTTTACTCACAGTATTTAAGGGCCGGCAGCCATTTCCTATGCATCTTCTTCCTGTGCTGGCTGCTGAAGATTTTCCCCTCCCTCCCATCCCATTGTTTTGATTGGTTTTGATTAGGTGATGTCAGTGGCAGCTATAAATGTAATGGAGCCTCCGGGTTGCCGTTTTCTTCTAAAGCAGGGATGTGATTAATTGATCTAGTTCAGCTGTAAGTCCTTAGTATTAATGTTTTGCTTCCCCAGTCATTAGCATGCTGTATGGCTCATTCGACTGGTGTCCTTATGGTTTGAAGTGCATTTTCTTTATCTCAGGGTCCATATGGAGCTGATGGCTGAGCTAATGGGAGGGGCGATGTCCCTAGGTTGTGATGCGGGGTGCTCCTCCCCGCAGACTGCAAGCCTGAAGGCCCCTAGAGCGCCTGTAGCTCTCTCAGGTTGGCTCCTTGCTGGGAGTCAACAGGGCATCCCCTGGGACCCCGACCTCTTGTCAGTATAGAGTTCTCAGGTACTCGCTTAGCCGCCACCTCCTGGAGATTGACTTTGTGAAAGTCATCACGTTATATATATATTTATATATGTTATAAATAAACACGACCATGTTGGTCTTTTTCCCAGCTCTGTGTCTGTCTGGTTATTAGAAGGGGTTAAAGATTTCTGTTGTAATTTCCAGCAAATACCATCTAGGGGTTTAAGCCCTTATATACTGTGCACTGCTAGTACTGCCACAGCCAGTGGAGCCTGGTAACTGAGTTGTTGACTCTATACAGCCGGTTAGGGAGCATCATTAAATAGTGAGCTGTGTGGAGAAGAAACAATGCGATAGTATCAAAAAGTTCATAACAGGAAATGACAACATGGACAAGTTCAACTTTAGATGCAAAAATGTTAATACACATATATTGAAAAAATACTATTTAAGTTATTCTTTTTTCAAATATTGTACTTTGTTTTCTCACCACAGTATCCCTTTAATGATCTGCAGCAAAGGAAACATACATCAAACATACATCAAACATACATCAAACATACATCAAACATACATCAAACATACATCAAACATACATCAAACATACATCAAACATACATCAAAAAGGCACACTGATAATGTGATAATGAGAAATTATATAACATAATTATATAACATAATCTGGTTCTTTGTTTTATTTCTATTCCTTTTGCGCACAAAGCTTTAGTACATGCACTCGAAAAAAATAAATACAAAAACAGTTTTTCCCTTCAAAGGGACACAAAGCATTTTAAATTGTAATATAAAATTACTTTGCAATACGCTTTCATTATTTATTTTTTCCAATTTCCCTGCAATTTAAAACTGAAATGTGTGCTTTTCAATGCTTTTGAGAATTGGAAGCACAGACTCCAGGCTTTACAAGCTTAACACTTTCAAAGTTTTCTTTTGGTCATATATAGGGGTAGACTGTTGTATAGAAATTGATGTTTTAATCCTTTTGTTTTGTAAGATTTTACCGGGTTATGGGGAGTGGAATTTGTTCTATATGGCGATAAACGGCTTCTAGATAGAAGCGGCTCTATTTATAATTGAGGTGAACTCACAATAGGTAGATGTGATAAGCACCGGGTACAAATCTTTATAAGTTCTGTAATTTATGAGTTGCAGCGTTGCACCAACAAAATATTAATTTAACAAAGGATTTTTATAGAATGGAGAACATTATTATGACATTTTGAGTTCTCATACTACAATTTCGTTTTTATATAATTAAATTATCAATTGCATTATAACTTTTTTTTTTTTTTTTACCACAAAATGTATTTTGTGAGCCACACAACATAAATTACACTGAACTGCTTAGTAAATATGGGCCTATATTATTATCTCTCAGAGGGAAATAATACCAATAAGAATGTTCTGGCTGTCATTAATCTCTATTAAAGATGAGAAGTGTGACATGCTTTTAGTTCAGTAATAAACCTATTGTGAGTTATTATATTGATGCAGGGTTTTTCTGTTCGGCTCTTACAGAGCTGTGTATTGATTACAAAGGAATTAACACAAAGCAACTAAAGCTAAATAACAAATATGTGTGGGATTGATCTACATCCTTCTCCCAGGTCTTATTTATAGGACACGGAACGTCACTGCGCATATCATTTGGTGCAACAGTTCTGTCCTCGTGTTTAACCTTAAATATTACAGGCAGGGTTCTCGCATAATATTATTATGATCAGTGACAGAGACTGAGGAAAGCACTCAATACTATTCATTACTCCTATCCTACAAGTGTATTGATTTCACTTGCGGTTTTATAAACACAATTTTAAAGCTGCAGTAGTTTAATGAGGCATTGTCCTATGTTGTTTCCATAGATTTAGAGAAGTTGTTGAAATAAATGTTATAAATCGACTTTTTCTGACACTGTATTGCTTTTCTTCTTAGCCCAATGAAATTTTGAATGGGGTGTCCAGCTATGCAGATCTTTGAGTGTATAAGATCAAAGCGCTCTACAAAGACAATAGGCAGACACACTTACACTGTAAGCTATAAGCCACACACAGCAGCATCCGCAGGATGGTAAAACGCAGCACTGGGCTCTTTGAATGTGGCTGGCAGGTGCATGTGATGATTATTGACAGGATGAAAGGTTATAAAGATATTTGTGTTTAAGGGTAAGACTGACAATGTCTGGCATGAAAGAGCAGGGTAAACCTTAAAGGGACATTAAATGCAAAATGTAATTTCTCATTAAAGGGACAATAAAGTCAAAGTAAACTTTCATGATTTAGAAAGATTATGCCGTTTTAAGACAGTTCCTTTATCAACTTTTGCTCAGTCTTTTTATATTCACACTTTCTGAGGCAACAGTTACTACTGAGCATGTGCACAAGCTCACAGGGTTTATGTATACTAGTCTGTGATTGGCTCATGTCTGTCACAGGATATAGGGGTCCCAGAAAATAGGAGAAAAAAATAAAATTGCCAGAAAAAAAATCTACTGCTTATTTGAAATTCAAAGTAAGTGATATTGCATTATCTTTTTATTATGCACTTGATAATTGTGCAACTGTACTGTATTTAGTGGTTTAGGAGGAAGGTTTAGTTGAGGTAGCCATTAAGCAGAGAAATAATCCAATGATCTAAACATCACAGGATGTAATATGAAAAACCTTGTTGACTCTCACAGTGGCTGCTCTTTAAAAAAAGGAAGTTGCAAGTAAGGTTTCCAGGTGTCCAGTATTTTACCAGACAGTCTAGTATTTCAGCAGGCTCTCCAGTAAAATCTTCACAGAGATTTTAGACACTTAAATATCCAGTTTTCTGAGTGTTAGCTAAATGTAAAAAGCCTCTTTTGTTTAATAGAATTAGAAATATAGAGCAGTCAAGGGGGTCAAATGACATTTGTTTATGCTTATTACTCCCAGCCAAAGAGGAGAAAGTATTTATTTTTTTGTATGTTACTGGCAGCTAAGGGGTAAAATGACTGCTCATTTGTGTAAAAGATACATTGTATAAAGTAGAAGCTCAGGTTAGTGCGTTTGAGGAAGCATTGTGTGAACACAGCTACATTTCCAGTCACCAATAGCATGTATTTTGTGGAAGACAGCTGACAACCCTAGTTTCACTTGCAAGATGCCTCCCATAGGCCTAGATTTAGAATTTTGTCGGTAACGACCCGCGTAGCTAACGCTGGCTTTTTTCTGGCCGCACCTTTTAAATACCTCTGGTATTGAGAGTTCACAGAATGGCTGCGTTAGGCTCCAAAAAGGGATCGTACAGGCATATTTACCGCCACTGCAACTCTCGATACCAGAGTTGCTTACGGACGCGGCCAGCTTCAAAAACGTGCTTGTGCACGATTCCCCCATAGAAAACAATGGGGCTGTTTGAGCTGAAAAAAAACACCTGCAAAAAAGCCGCGTTCAGCTCCTAACGCAGCCCCATTGTTGTCTATGGGGAAACACTTCCTACGTCTGCACCTAACACTCTAACATGTACCCCGAGTCTAAACACCCCTAACCTTACACTTATTAACCCCTATTCTGCCGCCCCCGCTATCGCTGACCCCTGCATATTATTTTTAACCCCTAATCTGCCGCTCCGTAAACCGCCGCTACTTACATTATCCCTATGTACCCCTAATCTGCTGCCCCTAACACCGCCGACCCCTATATTATATTTATTAACTCCTAATCTGCCCCCCACAACGTCACCTCCACCTGCCTACACTTATTAACCCCTAATCTGCTGAGCGGACCGCACCGCTATTATAATAAAGTTATTAACCCCGAATCCGCCTCACTAACCCTATAATAAATAGTATTAACCCCTAATCTGCCCTCCCTAACATCGCCGACACCTAACTTCAAACATTAACCCCTAATCTGCTGACTGGAGCTCACCGCTATTTTAATAAATTTATTAACCCCTAAAGCTAAGTCTAACCCTAACACTAACACCCCCCTAAGTTAAATATAATTTAAATCTAACGAAATTAATTAACTCTTATTAAATAAATTATTCCTATTTAAAGCTAAATACTTACCTGTAAAATAAATCCTAATATAGCTACAATATAAATTATATTTATATTATAGCTATTTTAGGATTTATATTTATTTTACAGGTAACTTTGTATTTATTTTAACCAGGTACAATAGCTATTAAATAGTTAAGAACTATTTAATAGCTAAAATAGTTAAAATAATTACAAAATTACCTGTAAAATAAATCCTAACCTAAGTTACAATTAAACCTAACACTACACTATCAATAAATTAATTAAATAAAATACCTACAATTACCTACAATTAAATCTAACACTACACTATCAATAAATTAATTAAATAAAATACCTACAAATAAATACAATGAAATAAACTAACTAAAGTACAAAAAATAAAAAAGAACTAAGTTACAAAAAATAAAAAAATATTTACAAACATCAGAAAAATATTACAACAATTTTAAACTAATTACACCTACTCTAAGCCCCCTAATAAAATAACAAAGACCCCCAAAATAAAAAAATGCCCTACCCTATTCTAAATTACTAAAGTTCAAAGCTCTTTTACCTTACCAGCCCTGAACAGGGCCCTTTGCGGGGCATGCCCCAAAGAATTCAGCTCTTTTGCCTGTCCCAACATTCAGTGTTACTTATATAATCAATAACACTATATATTACACCTCCTTATACTATAAACACTTCTTCATAAATAAATACAAGATGTGCATTGCTCCTTCTAATTTCCTCACCCCTGGTATCCTGGGGCCCCCTAAAACACAGGGCCCTGTTGCTTGTGATGTGACCAGACCAACCGGGAGATAATTTGATTAGGCAGCTGCTTATGGTGACTTAAAAAAAAATATGTTTTGTTCTATGCATATAGCATCACCTGATTGTACACTATGGGGCCGATTTACCATCTGTCGGACATTATACGCTGCAGCGATCATGTCCACCCGACATCGCTGAATTACCGTCAGCATACGCTGTCGGCATTTAGCAATGCACAAGCAGTTTTGGTGAACTGCTTGTGCAATGCCGCCCCCTGCAGATTTGCGGCCGCTAGCAGGGAATGTCAATCAACCCAATCATATCTGATCAAGTTGATTGCTGTCCACCGCTCAGAGCAGGTGGACCAGTTAAGGAGCAGCGGTCTTAAAGCCTTGTTAAATTGGCCCCCATGAATATATTTTTACCTTCTCTTTTCTTTTTTGAGCAGTTACAGGTTATATTATTTAATAAAATATAGTCTATATGTTATTATATAATATATACAGGGGTGTATTTTGCCATAGGCAACAAGGCACTTGTCTAGGGTGGCAGCACTTTTTGAGTTTCTGTTTGGAGCAGCAGGTGACTAGAGCTTGCTGTCTGGCACAGATTGAGCAGCCATACAGGAAAACCGTGGGCTGGTTGGTAAGTACGGTCGGCACTGACTCACATCAAGAAACTGTGTGGTTAGCCCGCTCAGGTATCCCTCCTTCAAGTTTTGGTGGCTTTAAGCACTTTCTATTGTATTTGTGAATTATTGTTTCAAGAAATCTGTGTGACCAAAAAATATTATGGAGAAAAAAGGCTTAACACCTGGAGGGGGGGGGGGGGGCAGCAGAAGATTTATTTAATTATTCAGACAGAATAATTTTAAACAACTTTCCAATTTACTTCTATTATCTAATTTGTTATATTCTCTTGGTTTTCTTTGTTAAAAAAGCATACCTAGGTAGGCTCAGGAGCTAGGATATAGCTGATGGTTAGTGACTTCACATATACGCCTCTTGTGATTCATTTATCAGTGGTGCACTGCTGCTCTTTCAAGAAAGGATAACAAGAGAATGAAGCAAATTTGCTAATAGAAATAAATGTGAAAGTTGTTTACAAATCCATGCTTTAACGGAATCACAAAAGAAAAATTTGGGGTTTCATGTCCCTTTAACTATTTCCTTTTGCAGACTTCAACAAAGTTATATACATTATTATTATTATTATTATTATTATTATTATTATTATTATTATTATTATTATTATTATTATTATCAGGTATTTGTAGAGCGCCAACATATTCGGCAGCGCTATGAACATAGGTAGTATACAAAATAACATTTACAGGGGTCAAGTGGGTAGAGGGCCCTGCCGAGAGTTGCACTGTTGTAGTCGGCTCTTATGAATGTGAACTACAAACAGCTGGGCTCATAGGCTTACATTCTATGGGGTTTAAGGGGATAGCAGGGGCGATAGGAAGGTTAGTGTAGGTTGTATGCATCCCTGGAAAGTAAAGTCTTCAGGGAGTGCTTGAAGCTTTCAAAACTAGAGGAGAGTCTTGAGGAGCAAGGCAGAGAGTTCCACAAGATGGGAGCCAGTCTGGAGAAGTCCTGTGAACGGGAATGTGAGGAGGTGACAAGAGAGGAGGAGAGTAGGAGGTCATGAATGGAGCGAAGGGGACAGGAGGGAGAGTATCTGGAGACAAGGTCTGAAATGTAGGGGGGAGCAGTGCAGTTGAGGGCTTTGTATGTCAGAGTCAGAATTTTGTGTTTAATCCTGGAGGCAAGAGGAAGCCAGTGAAGGGATTGGCAGAGAGGTGCAGCAGATGAAGAGCGACGAGTAAGGAAGATCCATAACTTAAGCTAACATATTAGAGTATAATTTTGGCACTTTTATGTCTCTTTAATTGTGATTAAATGGAACACTACATAGCATAGGTTAATCAGGCATACTCTAAATACAGTTAGAAGTATTTTTAAAGGGAGATGAAGCACAAACGTTTTCTTTCATGATTCAGACAGAGCATGCAATTTTAAAAATTTTTTTTTCCAATTTACTTCTGTTATCAAATTTGCTTTGTAATTTTGTTATTCATTGTTGAAGAGATACCTAGGTATAGTGTGCACATGGCTGGGGCACTACATGACAGGAAATAGTGCTGCTATCTAGTGCTCTGCTAATGTATAACATTGCAGCAAAACCGCTGCCATATAATACTGCAGACTCATGCACACCCCTGAACTTACCTTTCAACAAAGGATAAAAAGAAAACAAAGAACATATGATAACAGAAGTACAGTTGTTTAAAATTGTATGTTCTATCTGAATCATGAAAGAAAAAGGTTGGGTTTTATTTCCCTTTAAATGTTTATAATTATATTGTGAGGTTATCTATTTAAATTCAATGTACACACCGTAAAATTATAACCTAACATTCATGTTTAGAGGTAGATTAAAATAGATCATAATGACAATTTTCAGATTTATTTTTCATATTTAAATCCCACATTGTTGTGGCTATGCACAATACAAATAATTATAGCATACTACTGTATTATTCACAATTTATCTTTAAGAACCTTTTAGCATATTGTGGTGATTTGGGTATGTCTTACGCAAATATTGATGTTTTCCCAATAGGATAGTTTTAGGTTCATTTTATGATTCAATAATATTATTGCCCAATCTGTTTTGACATATTTTACATATTTGTCTGGTTGTTTGGTTTGCTGAATTATATAAAAAAAATAGCTAATTTGATTAATATGCTCTCTGACAATACTATTATCCTCAGCATTTGTTCTGGCATTAATAGCTCGTAATCTAAAACAGAATAAACTATAAATTCATAATTGGCAGATATAAACTGAAGACTCAAATTGTATTTGTATCTATGGCTTAAGCATAAACAAATCTGCTAGATGATAAGTACATATAGAAGAGGTTTATAAACACCTAGGGGCCGATTTACTATGCTGCGAATGCAGCTGTTTCCGCTCGAGCCTTCAGGCGAGTCGAAAACAAGAGTTAAGAAGCAGCAGTCGTAAGACCGCTGCTCCTTAACTCTTCCGCTACCTCTGAGGTGGCGGAAAGCAATCATCCCGATCAGATACAATCGGGATGATTGACACCCCCTGATAGCGGCCGATTGGCCGCAAATGTGCAGGGGGCGGCATTGCACAAGCCATTCACTAAAAATGCAATGCAAAATTGTGCAATGTTAAATGTCAACAGCATATGCTGCCAGCATTTAGCGATATTGGGCGCACATGATCCCCTACACCCGATCATGTCTGTCCGACATTAAATAAATCCACCCCCTAGACTTAAAGGGACATGAATCTTAAACATTTTCTTTCATGATTCAGATAGAGAATACAATTTTAAACATTTTTTTAATTTACTTCTACTATCTAGTTTGCTTCATTCTTTTGCTATCCTTTGTTGAAGAAGCAGCAATGCACTACTGGGAGCTAGCTGAGCAGATTGGGTAAGCCAATAACATCAAGCATATATGTGCATCATCAGCTCCTGAACCTACCTAGGTATCCATTTTAACAAAGGTTATGAAGAGGAAAAACTAATTAGATAATAGAAGCAATAGGTGTTTATGATTACATGCTCTACTTGAATTGTGTCCCTTTAAGATGAACTAAAGGTAAACCAAAATGAAGAAAAGCTACAGAAATTGAATGAACTACAAAGACACACGTAGGGCCAGATTACAAGTGGCGCGCTAACTAAATTTTTCCCTGTTGCGCTAACTGCTTTCAAAATTTGAATGCGGGCGGGTTAGCAATCTTATTACAAGTTGACAGTAAAAAACTTTGGATATCTCGGCCACACTAACTTCTTCACTTCTATGGGGCGTACTTTAAAAACAAACAGTTATCGCTCACACACTAACCCGACACCACATTAGATCAGCTGCTCTGTTTTAAAATATATGTATACGATAATTTTTTAAACAAATATATATTTATACACACAAATACATATTTAGACATATCTATACATATTGGAACCCTTTCCTGTCAAACACCTTGCCATATACATTTTTTTTTAAACCTTTAAAACATATTTCTTAATATTAATATGATATATTTTTAATTAAAAAAATATGTGTGTGTAAGACTTTATTTTAATGTGTTTTGAAAGTGTCTTGTGCAACCTTTTTTAAACCTTACAGCTTACTTCAGGTCTGAAGCTGAGCTAAATATTCTAATGCAGTTTTGGCTTTTGCTCAAGGGAAAACTTTAACTTTCAACTTGCAATACCAGCGCAAATTAGCGTGATTGAAATATCTATTGAAAGCATAGGCTGTGCTAGAGTGAAGTCAGGCGATAACCCTTTTCTAATATCAATGTGGCACACTAATGGTGGTGCGTTCAAGCGTAACTGGTTATCGCACACATGCGCTATTATTAGCATACCACTTGTAATCTAGCCCATAATCCATAATATGCATATATTGGTACCAGCATCTTAGATACAAATCTCTTTACAAATATATTATTTGTGAATTTAATATACAATGGAAACTATTATTGAACTATTCTAAACCTGCTGCCACCTCCACAGGTGAGGTAGCTGAGGAATATGATATTCAACTCATAGTGAAAAGATATCCAGTTTATGTCCTTTTAACCACTTGTAACTATAGAACTTTCATTTTTTTTATTGCAAAAGTTGACATTAATAGTTCAATAATATTTAGGTTTACAATAAAAAAAAAACTTGTATTCAACATCAGATTATCAAAATTCCTCTCTTGAAAATTATATCAAATTTACTCTTCAACATCCCAATGTTAAAAAAAACTTACTATTCTACATTATGACATAAAAAAAAATCTTATTATTGATAGAAATAAATTTGTTAGTGTTGGTGTATGGTTTAGGATTGAATTCTGGGGTTGAACCTCTAGGGGTCGATCCGATAAAAATCGTCGCCCGCAAAAGCCGGTGATGCCAATATTTGCGCTGGTTTGGTATCCTATATACGGCGTAACCTAGAAGTTACGCCCGTATATTTCTGCCGTCGCCCGTAGTTTTTTGGGCCATAGGCAGGTATACCAAACCAGCGCAGTTTGGTATCCAATATGCAGCGTAAGGACTTACGTGGCGAAAATGGAGAAATCTTACTCCATTTTCACCTCGCCACAAAAAGCAGCCGTAAGAAGCCTTACGCTGACTATTGGAGCCCCATAACTCCCTAAACTAGCTAGAAAATAAACCTAACACCTAACGCATGCGCAATGTCTATCTATCTGTCACCCGCGATCTGCTAAATAAAACCTAACACCTAACGCATGCGCAATAAAAAAAAAAAACTTGTATTCAACATCAGATTATCAAAATTCCTCTCTTGAAAATTATATCAAATTTACTCTTCAACATCCCAATGTTAAAAAAAAACTTACTATTCTACATTATGACATAAAAAAAAATCTTATTATTGATAGAAATAAATTTGTTAGTGTTGGTGTATGGTTTAGGATTGAATTCTAGGGTTGAACATCTAGGGGTCGATCCGATAAAAATCGTCGCCCGCAAAAGCCGGCGACGCCAATATTTGCGCTGGTTTGGTATCCTATATACGGCGTAACCTAGAAGTTACGCCCGTATATTTCTGCCGTCGCCCGTAGTTTTTTGGGCCATAGGCAGGTATACCAAACCAGCGCAGTTTGGTATCCAATATGCAGCGTAAGGACTTACGTGGCGAAAATGGAGACATCTTACTCCATTTTCACCTCGCCACAAAAAGCAGCCGTAAGAAGCCTTACGCTGACTATTGGAGCCCCGTAACTCCCTAAACTAGCTAGAAAATAAACCTAACACCTAACGCATGCGCAATGTCTATCTACCTGTCAACCGCGATCCCCCGCCGCAATCCCTAATAAAGTATTTAACCCCTAAACCGCCGCTCCCGGACCCCGCCGCCATCTACATAAACTAACCCCCTACTGTGAGCCCCTAAAACCGCCGCCACCTACCTGATCTATCGCCTAATGTGAACCCCTAAAAACGCCGCCATCTACCGTATCTATCCCCTAATGTGAACACCTTAAACCGCTGCCATCTACCTTATCTATCCCCTAATCTAACCCCTTACACCGCCGCCACCTATATAAAAATTATTAACCCATAATCTAATCCCCCTATACCGCCGCCAGCTATATTAATAGTATTAACCCCTAATGCAAGCCCCTTACACCGCCGCCATCTCTATTAAAATTATTAACCCCTAATTTAATCTACCTACCCCGCAGCCAGCTATATTATCTATATTAACCCTAAGTATATTATAGTTAATATAGTTATTACATTATATATATTAACTATATTAACCCTAATTATATTAGGGTTAATATAGTTAATATAGTTACTATAGTATTTATATTAACTATATTAACTCTATCTAACCCTAACACCCCTAACTAAATTCTTATTAAATTAATCTAATTCATATTATAAACTAAAATATTCCTATTTAAATCTAAATACTTACCTATAAAATAAACCCTAAGATAGCTACAATATAATTAATAATTACATTGTAGCTATGTTAGGGTTTATATTTATTTTACAGGTAAATTGTTAATTATTTTAACTAGGTATAATAGCTATTAAATAGTTATTAACTATTTAATATCTACCTAGTTAAAATAATTACCCAATTACATGTAAAATAAATCCTAACCTAAGTTACAAATACACCTACACTATCAATAAATTAAATAAACTACAAATATCTATCTAAAATACAATTAAATAAACTAAACTAAATTAAAAAAAACAAAACACTAAATTACAAAAAATAAAAAAAAGATTACAAGATTTTTAAGCTAATTACACCTATTCTAAGCCCCCTAATAAAATAATAAAGCCCCCCAAAATAAAAAAAATTCCCTGCCCTATTCTAAATTAAAAAAAGTTCAAAGCTCTTTACCTTACCAGCCCTTAAAAGGGCCTTTTGTGGGGACATGCCCCAAAGAATTCAGCTCTTTTGCATTTCAATAAATATACAATACCCCCCCCACATTACAACCCACCACCCACATACCCCTATTCTAAACCCACCCAAACCCCCCTTACAAAAGCCTAACACTACCCCCTGAAGATCTCCCTACCTTGTCTTCACCACACCGGTCCGAACTCCTCATCCGATCTGGGCGATGTCTTCCTCCATGCGGCAAAGAAGAATTCTTCATCCCGGCGACGTCTTCCTCCAAACGGCAGCAAAGTCTTCTTCCTTCCGGCAGCATCTTCCATGAAGCGGCATCTTCAATCTTCTTTCTTTGCTCCGCCACTGCGGAGCATCCATCCCGGCTGACGACTGAACGACGAATGAGGTACCTTTAAATGACGTCATCCAAAATGGCGTCCGCCGAATTCCGATTGGCTGATAGGATTCTATCAGCCAATCAGAATTAAGGTAGAAAAATCTGATTGGCTGATTGAATCAGCCAATCAGATTTAAGTTCAATCCGATTGGCTGATTGGTTAATAAGAATTTAGTTAGGGGTGTTAGGGTTAGATAGAGTTAATATAGTTAATATAAATACTATAGTAACTATATTAACTATATTAACCCTAATATAATTAGGGTTAATATAGTTAATATATATAATGTAATAACTATATTAACTATAATATACTTAGGGTTAATATAGATAATATAGCTTGCGGCGGGGTAGGTAGATTAAATTAGGGGTTAATCATTTTAATATAGATGGTGGCGGGGTAGGGGGATTAAATTAGGGGTTAATAATTTTAAAATAGATGGCGGCGGTGTTAGGGGCTCACTTTAGGGGGTTACAGATTTAATATAGCTGGCGGCGGGGTACGGGAGCGGCGGTTTAGGGGTTAATAACTTTATTAGGTTGCGGCGGGCTACGGGAGCGGCGGTTTAGGGGTTAATAACTTTATTAGGTTGCGGCGGGCTATGGGAGCGGCGGTTTAGGGGTTAATAACTTTTTTATTGTTAGGATAGTGAGGGGGGATAGCGGATAGAGGGTTAGACGTGTCGGGCTATGTTTAGGAGGCGTGTTAGACAGTGCGGGTGATTTAGACTTTAGTCAGGTTTTGTAGGCGCCGGCAGTTTCTAACGTGGCGCAAGTCACTGGCGACTCCAAAAATCTGTACTTACGCAGATTTCTGGACATCGCTACTTTGTCAGACTTGCGCCACTTTAGCAACTGACGGCGCTGCATATTGGATAGCTCGAGTTGCGAGCTGAAACTGCGGGCGACGCGGGTTCCCTCGCTTGCGCCGCAAACTACGCCGTTTATCGGATCGCGCCCTTAATATTTGTTTATAGGTATCCTTCAGCAAATGTGACTATGGGCCAAGTGCTCTTAAACTCTTTAGTCGGGGAAGATTATCTAAGTAGTCACGTCAAGATACATTTTAACTTGAGAGCTAACCTGGATGTGAAGGAGTTAAAAAATCTACATATTTTTAACATATTTTAGTTAGTATTTTTGGAGTTGTCCAGATTGTTTGAGGTCTTTTTTCCTTAATTGGTAGCAAATTACGGTGTGTAGCTACAAGAGATACAATATGAAACTGCTGACTTAACCCCCACTTTGTGTCTTCATCTTGTGAGTTTTTGTATTGCTCTGTCTCGGTGATGCTATATAGGAAGTCTTCTTTTCTTTATGTTTTTAGCCAAACCTTTTAGGAGGAGGACATTTAAACATATGCTATATATTTTTGTAATATAGTTTTTGTAACTAATTGAAGATATTTATATAGACATTTGAGCTTTGTTTTATTGTAAATTTGTCACTGTGGTAAAAAAAGTATTTTAATTCAAACGCCTAGATTTAGAGTTTTGCGTTAGCCGTCAAAACCAGCGTTAGGGGCTACTAACGCTGTTTTGGGCTACTGCTGGTATTTAGAGTCATGGAGGTAAGGGTCTAACGCTCACTTTCCAGCCGCGACTTTTCCATACCGCAGATCCTCCTACGCCATTTGCGTATCCTATCTTTTCAATGGGATCTTTCTAACGCTGGTATTTAGAGTCTTGGCTGAAGTGAGCGTTAGAACTCTGACAAAAAAAACTCCAGCCGCAGAGAAAAGGCAGGAGTTAAGAGCTTTATGGGCTAACGCCGGTTTATAAAGCTCTTAACTACTGTGCTCTAAAGTACACTAACACCCATAAACTACCTATGCACCCCTAAACCGAGGTCCCCCCACATCGCCGCAACTCTAATAAAAATTTTTAACCCCTAATCTGCCGACCGCACACCTCCGCAACCTACGTTATCCCTATGTACCCCTAATCTAATGCCCCTAACACCGCCGACCCCTATATTATATTTATTAACCCCTAATCTGCCCCCCCCAACGTCGCCAACACCTAACTTCAATTATTAACCCCTAATCTGCCGACCGGACCTCGCCGCTACTCTAATAAATGGATTAACCCCTAAAGCTAAGTCTAACCCTAACACTAACACCCCCCTAAGTTAAATATAATTTTTATCTAACTAAATAAATTAACTCTTATTAAATAAATTATTCCTATTTAAAGCTAAATACTTACCTGTAAAATAAACCCTAATATAGCTACAATATAACAAATAATTATATTGTAGCTATTTTAGTATTAATGTTTATTTTACAGGCAACTTTGTATTTATTTTAACTAGGTACAATAGCTATTAAATAGTTAATAACTATTTAATAGCTACTTAGTTAAAATAATTACAAAATTACCTGTAAAATAAATCCTAACCTAAGTTACAATCAAACCTAACACTACACTATCAATAAATTAATTAAATAAAATACCTACAATTATCTACAATTAAACCTAACACTACACTATCAATAAATTAATTAAATAAAATACCTACAAATAAATACAATTAAATAAACTAACTAAAGTACAAAAAATAAAAAAAGAACTAAGTTACAAAAAATAAAAAATAATTTACAAACATTATAAAAATATTACAACAATTTTAAGATAATTACACCTACTCTAAGCCCCCCTAATAAAATAACAAAGCCCCCCAAAATAAAAAAATTCCCTACCCTATTCTAAAATAAAAATTGAAAAGCTCTTTTAGCTTACCAGCCCTTAAAAGGGCCTTTTGCGGGACATGCCCCAAAGAAAACAGCTCTTTTGCCTGTAAAAAAAACCATACAATACCCCCCAACATTACAACCCACCACCCACATACCCCTAATCTAACCCAAACCCCCTTAAATAAACCTAACACTAAGCCCCTGAAGATCTCCCTACCTTATCTTCACCACGCCGGGTATCACCGATCCGTCCAGAAGAGGCTGCAAAATCATCCAAGCCCAAGCGGGGGCTGAAGAGGTCCATCATCGGGCTGAAGAGGTCCATCAAGAAAACAGCTCTTTTGCCTGTAAAAAAAAACATACAATACCCCCCCCCAACATTACAAACCACCACCCACATACCCCTAATCTAACCCGAACCCCCCTTAAAGGGCCACTGTAAGTAAATATTTTCTATGCCTGTTACTAACTAACTACCCCAAATACGCTTTTTATCAATAGCATTTCATTAACATATCTCTACCGTATATCAGAAATCTTGTCTGCAAATTTAATTGTTTTCCAAACCCACTCCGTGGGTATCCTTTGCTCTGTACCAATCCGTTTACAATACCTAGGTTTCAAAATGGCGCTTTAAACACAAAGTTATTGGTTTAAGTATTTTGAACACTCAGTGCTGAAAATAGTGGGCAGGATAACGTGACATCATCGGCGAATAAAAGATATAACTTTTAGAACGTTATGAAACTTTGTTTTGGAGAAAATATAGGTCAGTAGGTTTTAATTAATGTTTATTAACTTTAATATGTTAGTTGTTTAGCTTAAAAATTATAACAGAAAGTAATCCTTTAAATAAACCTAACACTAAGCCCCTGAAGATCTCCCTACCTTATCTTCACCACGCCGGGTATCACCGATCAGCCAATAGAATGCGAGCTCAATCTGATTGGCTGATTGGATCAGCCAATCAGATTGAACTTGAATCTGATTGGCTGATTCCATCAGCCAATCAGAATTTTCCTACCTTAATTCCGATTGGCTGATAGAATCCTATCAGCCAATCGGAATTCGAGGGACGCCATCTTGGATTACGTCCCTTAAAGGAACCGTCATTCGTTGGGAAGTCGTCGGCCAGGATGGATGTACCGCGTTGGCGGGATGAAGATGGATCCGGAAGAAAGAAGATTGAAGATGCCGCTTGATAGAAGACTTCAGCCGGATGATGGATCTCTTAAGCCCCTGCTTGTGTCAAGACTTCAGCCGGATGATGGACCTCTTCAGCCCAATGATGGACCTCTTCAGCCCCCCCTTGGGCTTGGATGAAGATTTTGGAGCCTCTTCTGGACGGATCGGTGATACCCGACGTGGTGAAGATAAGGTAGGGAGATCTTCAGGGGCTTAGTGTTAGGTTTATTTAAAGGGGTTTGGGTTAGATTAGGGGTATGTGGGTGGTGGGTTGTAATGTTGGGGGGGTATTGTATGGTTTTTTTCAGGCAAAAGAGCTGTTTTCTTTGGGGCATGTCCCGCAAAAGGCCCTTTTAAGGGCTGGTAAGGTAAAAGAGCTTTTAAATTTTTATTTTAGAATAGGGTAGGGAATTTTTTTATTTTGGGGTCTTTGTTATTTTATTAGGGGGCTTAGAGTAGGTGTAATTAGCTTAAAATTGTTGTAATATTTTTATAATGTTTGTAAATTATTTTTTTATTTTTTGTAACTTATTTTTTTTTTTTTTTTGTACTTTAGTTAGTTTATTTAATTGTATTTATTTGTAGGTATTTTATTTAATTAATTTATTGATAGTGTAGCGTTAGGTTTAATTGTAGATAATGGTAGGTATTTTATTTAATTAATTTATTGATAGTGTAGTGTTAGGTTTAATTGTAACTTAGGTTAGGATTTATTTTACAGGTAATTTTGTAATTATTTTAACTAGGTAGCTATTAAATAGTTATTAACTATTTAATAGCTATTGTACCTAGTTAAAATAAATACAAAAATCCCTGTAAAATAAATATTAATCCTAAAATAGCTACAGTATAATTATTCGTTATATTGTAGCTATATTAGGGTTTATTTTACAGGTAAGTATTTAGCTTTAAATAGGAATAATTTATTTAATAAGAGTTAATTTATTTCGTTAGATAAAAATTATATTTAACTTAGGGGGGTGTTAGGGTTAGACTTAGCTTTAGGGGTTAATCCATTTATTAGAGTAGCGGCGAGGTCTGGTCGGCAGATTAGGGGTTAATAATTGAAGTTAGGTGTCGGTGATGTTAGGGAGGGCAGATTAGGGGTTAATACTATTTATTATAGGGTTTTTGAGGTGGGAGTGAGGCGGATTAGGGGTTAATAACTTTATTATAGTAGCGGTGAGGTCCGGTCGGCAGATTAGGGGTTAATAATTCTAGGTAGGTGGCGGCGACGTTGGGGGGGCAGATTAGGGGTTAATAATTATAATATAGGGGTCGGCAGTGTTAGGGGCAGCAGATTAGGGTTACATAGGGATAATGTAGGTTGCGGCGGTGTACGGAGCGGCAGATTAGGGGTTAAAAGTGTAAAGCAGGTGTCAGCGATAGCGGGTGCGGCAGATTAGGAGTTAATAAGTAAAAGGTTAGGGGTGTTTAGACTCGGGGTACATGTTAGGGTGTTAGATGCAGACTTAGAAAGTGTTTCCCCATAGGAAACAATGGGGCTGCGTTAGGAGCTGAACGCTGCTTTTTTGCAGGTGTTTTTTTTCAGCTCAAGCGGCCCCATTGTTTCCTATGGGGAAATCGTGCACGAGCACGGTTTTGAAGCTGGCCGCGTCCGTAAGCACCGCTGGTATTGAGAGTTGCAGTAGCGGTAAATATGCCTCTACGCTCCCTTTTTGGAGCCTAACGCAGCCATTCTGTGAACTCTAAATACCAGCTGTATTTAAAAGGTGCGGGGGGAAAAAAGCACACGTAGCTAACGCATTTTTGTGCAGAGTATAAAGTAGTTCATGTGTTTTTATATAGATTTCATATGGTCTATAAATTGTTTGAAAATATCTGTTATTGTGAGTTCAGCGTTGGGTATATGACATCTATCTACAATGCCTCTGGTTAAGAGAAAAAATGAAAGCAGTGAGAACTGGGGCAGTGAACAAGATAATGTCCCAAAAATAAGCAGTATATGATCAAGTATACAAGAGCAGCAAAAACAGGACATATGGGCAGCTTGAAAAATCAAGATACAGGACTAGAAGTAAAACAAAACATCAGTAGTGATACAGAAAAATCAAAAACTTTGCAGAAACCAGAATAAATTGTGGCTTTCAGAAGTTCCATCTCTCTGTGGGCCCAATGATCTAAAGCCCTATGGGCTGGTGAGATTAAAGGGGCAGTAAACTTACAAACTAATGTTATATAATTCTTCAAATAGTGCAGAATTATATAACATTAGCTTAGTGGCAGATTTATACATTAAAGGATTGCAGAGAATTTTTATTTAAAAGTGAATTTTTCCAGAACGCCGCTCCTTGCTCTACTGAGCGGGTGTGTTTTTTCCTTAGCGCAACGCGGCAACAGTGTCTAGTCACAGCGTGCCAGGTCGTGCCATTAAACTGAATGCAGCTCGCTCCCACTCTGGTTTAGTAGCGGGATCGAGCTACATTCAGTTTAAATGCTTTATTGAAAAGTACATTAACAAAACAGTTAATAAAAGGTGATTACAAATGCAACAAATGTCTGTAATTTTTTTAACATAGAAAATAACAACTTTCTTCTTACATGGGTTACATGAGGTAGGTTGCTTGCAGAAAGTTTGGTTGTTAATAAATGATGAGTTATAGTCAAAATTTTAAAACAACATAAGATTTAGAATAAACGTTATGGTTCTTGCAGGAGGAAGTATGAATTTCAATTGTTGAGGCTTACGTTTGGGTAGCTAGCTGAATTGGGGTAGGTGGGACACTCGTCGAGTTCCTTGGTGATGTGTGGTTTGTTACATTGTGTTTAAAGGTGTTGATAAAAGATTGTGGTTTGTAGGTGAGGTGGGTTTCTGGTTATGGTATTCTTCCCAGAGAAAGCAGATTGAGTGGTAGTCGTCTATTTGTTTGTTGCGTGTGTAATGGTATTTTTCCAATTGAAGGGCTTGGGGGGTTGTATCTTTCAGGTTAAGGATAGATGGAAGATTTTGTGATTTCCAATTTTTTTGGTATCAGTCTTTTTGCCGAGTTTACCATAATGGTTAGTAGAGCTAATTTTAATTTGCATTTTACTTGAGTGAATGTGTTGAAAAGGAAAAAACAGACGTTTAGTTCAAGAGTTACAGATAAAGTTTTCTCAAATTCTGTTTTATTTGCCTCCCAATAGGCTTGGGCGGTAGGGCATGACCACCATATTTGTGTGGGAGTGCCTTTTGCCTTACAGCCTCTCCATCACTCTGGTGAAAGTGCGGGGAGGATGGTGTGCAGTCGGAATGGGGTGTAATACCACCTATATAGGAATTTAACATTAATTTCCATTACATATATGGAAGATGAGGATTTTGTCATGGAGGTAAAGATTTTTAGCTACTCTGTGAGTTCGGGTTGTGCCAATTTTTTTCTCCCATTTCTGTGTATAGGAAGGGAGAGATAAGGTATATGTTTGCATGAGTAATTGATGTGTGAATGATAGGAGACCTTTATTCATAGTGTCACGAAGGCATGTACTTTCAAAACTGGTTAGTTTCCTTGTGAGTTGAGTTTTTTGGGGTTGTTTTTAAAGGAAATCCGAAAGTTGTTGATATCTAAACCAGTTGATATGTGCATTATCTAGGATGAGTGTGATCTCTGATGGAGGTTTGGGTTTCCCATTTTGTGTAAATGTGTGGCAGGGAGAAGAATTGGACACATGGGGAATCAAATTTATTTGAATAGGTTGTTGGAAGGGGAAGTCTGGGTTCTCATTGAGAGGTGTTAATGGGGAGGATATTGTAGAGATGTAGCAATGTTGTTTAATGTGTCCCCCCCATAGTTTAAATGTTTCCGCTGTGATTGTTGGAAGATGCGCTGGTAAGTTACTCTTGTTCGGGGGTAACCAGCATTTACTGCCGAGATGATAAGTGTTCTAAGAGGATCCATTCTTTATGGGTTGAGTGTTTGCACCAGTGTATAATTCTTGTGAAAAAAGTGGCTAGTCTATAATGTGTTAGATTTTGGATCCCAGGTCCTCCTAATTCTTTGGGATGATAAAGTGTGGCTGTGGCTATTTGGGGTCTTTTGTGTTGCCATATATATGAGATGATAGACTTTTGAAGGTTGTGGATAAGTGGTTTTGGTATGGGGATTGGAAGGGTATAATAGCTTATTGAGAAGAATCATTTTGACCGAGTTAAACTTTCCAAGCCACGAGAGTGGTTTACTGCTCCAGGATCGTAAGAAACTGTGTGTGAGAGTAGATATGGTTTTGAAGTTGGAGTCAAGTATTGTATGTATGTGCGAGGATATGTGGACTCCTAAGTATTTAATAAAGTGGTGTTGGGTGCGAAAGTGGGTTAGGGATTGTATCGAGTTGAGTTCTTCAATGTTTAGTCAATTGGGCAGTAGTTCAGATTTAGTGATATTAATCCTAAAGTAAGAAAAGGTACCATAAGTTTGTAGTGTTTGCTTGAGGGGAGGGATTGATAGATGAGGTTGTGTGAACGTAAGAAAAAGGTCATCGGCGTATAGGGTAGCTTTGTATTCTTGATGGGTGATTCTAAAGCCTTGGATGGCTGTGTTCCATGGCAAGTACAAATAGTATTGGGTAGAGGGGGCATCTCTGTCTTGTGCCATTGGAGATATTGAATGGGTGGGATAATGTGTTATTTAGCCTAACTTTCGCTTGGGGGTTGTTATAAAGAGAAAAACATTTTCCTTTAAAGGTTTGATCAAAGACAAATTGTTTAAGTGTTGTCTGTAGGAATCCCTAGCCTAACCTATCAAAGGCTTTCTCTGCATCCATAGAAATTAATGCGGAGGGGGTTTTGCTGGTAGTTGCATGTTCCATTAATATAAGAATTTTTGTGGTGTTGTCTTTGGATTCTCTGTTTGGGGTGAAGCCAGCTTGGTAAGTGTGAACTATTAATGGCAGAATAGTGTTGATGCGGGTGGCTAATATTTTGGCATATAATTTGATATCTGTATTCAGAAGTGAGATCAGGCGGAAATTTGCAGTTGTGGTAGGAGGTTTGCTTGGTTTGGGGATTACCACAACTTGTGCTTCCAGCATTAATTGTGGGAACGGTTAGTATCTGATACTTTGTTAAAGAGTTGGGTGAGATGGTGTGAGAGTATGGAGGACAAGATATGATAGTATTTTCCAGTAAAGCCAGCTGGGCCTGGGCTTTTCCCATTATTGAGTGACTTGATAGCTGTCAGTAGTTTTGATTGGGAAATGGTACTATTTAGATTTTGGAGTTGTTCAGATGTTAGATTAGGTAGTTGTGCATGGTTGATGTAAGATGTCATATCTGAGGGGGACTCGTGTGCTAAGGTGTACTTTTGAATGTTGTATAGTGTAGAGTAGTAATCATGAAAGTATTTTAAAAAATATTTTGTTGTCTTAAGGGTGGTGGGGGAGCTGGGGTGTTGAATTTAGTTTATGTAAGACTTAAGTCTCTATTTTTTCAATGCTCTGGCTAAGAGTTTGCCTGACCTGTTGTTTTCGTAGAAGAACATGCTGTTAGTTTTTGTGCGTAATATTTGGTAC
The DNA here is from genome assembly GCF_027579735.1 of Bombina bombina. Taxonomy (NCBI): domain Eukaryota; kingdom Metazoa; phylum Chordata; class Amphibia; order Anura; family Bombinatoridae; genus Bombina; species Bombina bombina. The sequence continues at coordinate 864,996,696 of NC_069499.1, read as the reverse complement.
TTGATTTGTAAGAAACTGTTCAAAGCTTCTCTAGCTTTTTGTAGATTGTTCGTTATTAAGGGGTCTGTTGGGGATAATTTGTGGGCTAAGTCAAGGCGGGCAAATGTATCTGATAAATCATTGTATGTCTGTCTATATGCTTTTTGGTGTTGGGCCTTTAATTTGATCAGTTCCCCTCTGAGTACACATTTATGCACCTCCCAGATTGCATATTTATTGTTTATCAATTGTGTATTTAATTTAAAGTATTCTTTGATACTAGTGTTGAGTTTTGTTACAATAGCTGGATCATTAAGCAGAGTGTCATCTAGTTTCCATAAGTATGATATTAGATGTGTGTCAAGCCAAGATATCTAAAGTTTTACTGCTGAATAATCTGACCATGATGTAGGAGATATATTGCATCTTTTAACTAGGGCTAGAGCTTCATGGTTAGAAAAGATATAGTCGAGTCGGCTATATGTTTTGTTGGGATGGGAAAAGAAGTTATAGTCTCTGGTATCATTATGAATGAAGTGCCAGCTGTCATGTAGGATAAGGTTCCTCAGTCCTGTCCATATCATGTTTGTGACTTTTTTTGAAATTGCTATGTTGGTGTTGGAGCTATCTTTAGATGGTTTCAGAAGGATATTCAAGTCTCCCGCAACAAAAGTAGGTCCTTTAGCGATGTCCACTAGTTTATTTAATATATTTTTGAAAAATGGGGTTTGGTTAGTATTTGGGGCGTATATATTTATTACTGTGATAGGTCTGCCATATAGCAGGCCCACTAGGCCTAGAAAACTTCCATCTGGGTCTTTTACTGTTTGAATGTGTGTGAAGGGGAGTGACTTGTGTAAAAGAATGTGGACCCCGCCTCTCTTTGAGGTGCTGGAGTTGTGGTAGTGGGTGGTGAATGTTTTGCCAAAGTATTTAGGTTCTTTATTACGTCTGAAGTGTGTCTCTTGTAAAAATAAATGTCAACCTGTCTCTTTGATAGGTCTAAAAAGTTTTGATCATTTATAGGGTGAGTTTAGCCCCAAGTTCCTGCATTAAAGTTCTCCATAGCTATAGTGGAGAACAGCATTATAAATCTATTCTCTACCAGTTGTAGAAGCAGTTACACAAAAAAGGGCTCTACAAGGTGCAAAAAGTATCTATAACAAAGCACAATAATAATGGTTATTGGAGCGCAATAATAATTTATGATGGAGTGAAAAAAATATATATAATGGAGCACCAAAATAATATATAACAGAGCACAAAAATTATATCTATTGGGGCATAAAGATAAGATATAAAAAAGTGCTAAAATTGAAGCACAAAAACAATGAAAATGTAGATCTATTTTCTTATAGGAAAGTTTGCTGAAGAGGGTCGTTAAAGTGAATGTCAATTTTGATGCTAAAGTGCCCGGTTTTTTAAAATTCGATTAAAAACAGGGGCACTTTAATTCATCAAAATTTACATTTCACTCCTGTTTGGAAAAAAAACTTACCTTTTAATCTTGACAGCAGCTTCAGCTTCCTCCGGTCGTTGCAAGCCATTTCTGAAGTCAGAAATGATGGATAGGTCATCCTCCAATCCCGGCTTCCCCCTGGGGGAATCAGTGTCTGATTAAACGCCGTGATTGGAGGAAGCCGGATTTCTCATTTTAGACCCAGGAAGAGGCTTGCAACGGGTAGAGGAAGCTGGAGCTGCTGTGAAGATTAAAAGGTAAGTTTTTTTTTCACAACAGGAGTGAAATGTAAATTTTGATGAATTAAAGTGCCCCTGTTTTTAAACAAATTTTTAAAAACCGGGCACTTTAGCATCAAAATTGACATTCACTTTAACAGAGCTACTAGGAACACTGTATAAATATTTATATTGGTTTATATATGATTGACATGGAGAATAGTTGCTTATTTTTAGTGATAAATAAGGAGAAGATACTAATTCAACCGGAGAAATTTATCATTATTTCTCCTCAGCTCTCTTATGGAAAAAAAACTACTTTTTTATGATAAATACGGGTGCACATGTGCGCCTCTCCATAGGCGACCTGCAGGTAACTGATAGGAGAACAGAAAGGAGAATTCCCCAAATGATTGATAAATCGAGCCCCAAGTACCCTTAGAGGGTTGAAGCCTTTACTTATTTCAGAGACACTGAGCTAGGCTTTAATTGTATCATCACATACTGTATTGTACTTATTATTGAATACGGATTACGTTTACACCAAAGGGTGATAGAATATTATAGTATCATTTTTTGGTCTATTTTAAGCGCCCCCTATTGATAGTGTGTTTAGCTATTTCTATTTTTATTTTTTTTCAAACAAGCTTTATTGTTAACAAAAGCAATTATACATAAGGAAGAAACGTCAGACATGACAGATAATATAATTTAGACGCGCTTTCAACAAAAAGTCCAAAGCTGTTCATTATTAACGGTTCTTCTTAGACAATCATTTTTCAATTAAAAGAGCAAAAATATAACAGTTTACAAGTTCTTGGTACTTCAGGTTTATATCACAATTAATAGAAACAATATATTAGCAAAACAGATAAGAGGTAGAAGAAGTAGAGGAGGAGGGGAAAAATATATATATATATTTTTAAGGTTAACCACACAAGTCTCCTGCACAGCACTGCCAAACCGCAAGGCCCCACAATCAAGCTGTTTTAAGTCCCTAGCTATCTCTTTTTTATCTTAGAATTATGATATAGACGCTATGATGAATTGGATTAGGACAATTGTGTGTGTATTAAGTTCTGTATTTTTTTTCATGCATGCACATAAAGAAATATATATATAAAAACAACTTTAAGGCTTTAAATATCTGGAATTAATGTATATTATTTTCATAAAGAAGCTAGAGATAGTTTACCGTACATGATTCATTCCCCTGCAAATTTCATATAAATAGGTGCAGCAGTTTTTGCTTTTGCCTTGTGTAATAATGTTACTTTCACATTCCCAATTCTACAGGAAAAGTGCAAGCCCATATCAAGTTAGACGTTTGTACAATTTATTTCACACACACAGGTTAAAAACACAAAATTATAAAAATGTCAAGCCTGTATCCCACTCAGGGATGGAGAGTAAGAAGTCCAAATGTCCAAATGCCGGTTTCTTGTAATTCTCGGTACGTGACAGCGATTTAAATCCTGCAGTCAACTTTTTGTTGCGACTTAAGGACACGCTGAGTAATTGCGTGTATAACCACTTATCCTCTTGAAAAAGTCCGTTTAGGGTGGACGAAACGCGTTGGGGCGGAGCTCTGGGTGGCTCCTTGGAAAAAGTTGACTGCAGGATTTAACTCGGTATCACGTACCGAGAATTACAGGAGACCGGCATTTGGACATTTGGACTTTTTTTTTTTTAAATTTCAAAAGAGCTTTATTTAAATTATATGCAGATACACTTCATAAAATGCATGTACAAGGTATACGTCAGCAAAGATGCTAAGCAAAATATCACCAATACAGCACATTGTACATATTCTGAAAAAACATGATATTTACATATATATATTCACCATAAATTTGAAATATCAAATCACATTCTTCAAAGCAGTGTATCTCTCTGTTGTTCCCATTGTGAGCATTGCGGACCACTCTTGGGTCTTATTTTAAAACTGATGAAAGTAGTTATGGGAGCTCAAAAAACAAAACATAACAAAATACAAACATCAAAAGGAACTAAGGGGAGAGGAAACAGGAAACTATATCAGTGTGAGTGAAATAAGATGGCTTAATTTATATCTATATAGGCCTCCCATAGGCCTAAGGCACACTCACCTGTGATGTATATTAAGAGCGTATAGGGAAAAAATTCGGGTTTTAAAGGGGAATTGATAGAGATTAAGTTTGTGACTGGGATTTAACAATTTATATGCAACACCTTCTGATTTTAGGTTGGGAATATCCTTGGGGGATAATAAATGAGCGGGTAGATATACTTGGAGCTATATTCTAAACTCTAGGGTCACAATACAGTGGCTTAATCTTCAGACGGTTTTTAAATAGTTATCTTCCCTAAGTATATGGGCTTAATTGATATTTTGCCGTCTAGACTGCAAATAAGTGCTTATGTTCAAGCATGTAGATAAAAGGGGCTTAGTGCCTACAGATGTTGTCCTGGTAAGGTGTTTAGCCCCTTCCACCCACCGCGGGCCCCGGCCGTAAGCCACGCGGAGGGGGGGGGAGGGGAGAATGTCACACAATGATCGCTCTGTCAAGGCCAGTTTATTTGTGGTAATACAACGATCAGCATAACTAACTGCAGTAGTGATATCCTTTGGATGTGAGTGAGAGGGCTCCAACTGGTCAGCAAGGGGGAATACATATGTGAAAGACATTATAACATAGCTAATCCAACCTTGAACTTAAAAACGTACAAAATAAGCTATTTATATATTGAACTATAACATATAATATACCACTATTGGATCAGTCAAGTCAAAGTGGTAATGTCCGGAAGGGGCATCTGCGGTCTACCCCTTTCCTGTTTTTGGGTAACGATCACTCGTTTGAAAGTGACTGATGTCCCCATATGAAACAGTTGTATATCTCCGCCATCCGATCCCAGCTGGGACGTTATGCCAGCGATCTAAGAGCAGTTCAGAGAGTCTTTTTGGTGCCCTCAAATCCTGTTGTGAAACCGCATGTCCCTTATTTATATATGGAGTATCCGTCTCATCTCTATGTTTGCAAGTGAGACCCTTGAGAAAGGTATTTAGCTGTTTAGAGGTATCTATCACTTTGCTGTGTCGTGACTCTGAGATCCCGTCTGGCTGTGAGCCCCCGTCTGGCTCCACAAGATGCACGACACATCCTTGATACGGGTACTTTTGTTGAGGCCAGTACAGCCGTCTAGCGTTGTTTTGCGATGGATAGTAGTAGATTCCATAAGACCAACTTCATCTTGGCTGCTGGGTTCAGAGGTTCTCTCTCTTTGTTCCTCCGGAGCACTATCGGAGCAAATTTTACTCATCAGATAGTCATATGGAGCCTTGTCCAGTAGCGATTCAAAGATTTTCTCCAATCTTTCCATAGATGAAGGGAGGTGACGTTGTTTCTCTGGTTCTGCCGCAAAAATCATTGTTAGTGAGGGGGATTAAAATGAGGCTTCCGCACGAATCCTCCCGGTATTTATCACCTGCGGTGTTATACAAGAATTGAAATCCCATAAGATATAGATGTTGAAGAGGTTCAGTAAGCTAGATTTCTCTAGCAGCACCGATGACCCGGCTCTTCCCGGGGGGGAGGTGGAAACCTGTCAGCAGGCCGCCGCCTAAGGCCTTTCTCCGAACTGAGTCTCCAATGTCATATAAAAATGAAAATTTTAGTTCCTAGATACAAGATCTATGAAGTTGTCAAGTGTTATGCTTTTATTCTTGCTGTTAGATGCCAATAATCGGCGGATTATTGAGAGATCTTTTGGAGCCTACAGAAAGTGCGTCCTGTTCTGAACGCTGCACGGACACGCCCCCTGGACATTTGGACTTTTTACTCTCCATCCCTAAGTGGGATACAGGCTTGACATTTTTATAATTTTGTAAGTGCTTTTAACAAGTGTGTGTGAAATAAATTGTACAAACATCTAACTTGATATGGGCTTGCGCTTGTTTCTTTTCCTGTAGAATTGCCGCATAGAGAGTGAAAACATTCGAAATACACAGCTACTATTGGACACTATCGGACTCTTTCTAACACTCTCACTCCTAGTGTGAGCCTGTGGAAGTGGTAACAATACTACCATTGTTTGTCTGTATCTGTTTGTGGTAAAAAAAAAAAATTAGATTGTAAATCATCAGTTAATATTATATTGTTTTTTATTATCTATATAAATTGAATTATTAGCCCTGTCTCACCCCTCTCTTATCTTGCGCTGCCAATACTTCGTTTTGGGTTTGTTTTCACATTCCCAAATCAAAAATAAAAATATGTTTGACATTAAAGTGAAAGTCAACTATACGGAATCACTATGTATGTCAGGAAAATACTTCAAAAAGTAAGTTAACTTTTATTCCTAATTTTTTTTTTATAACTTGTTTCAAATCCTACTTTGGTACCTTTCAAGCAGCTAAACTTGTTTGACGCTTCTCCACCCGTATGATTTTTTTTTTTTTGTGCAGTGAAGAATACCGCTAGATCTAGTTCTTTGGTCCCCCAGTGGCGTCTCAAACCGTTCTATCTACGCCCCTTAGTTGAAGTGCGCATGCGGCTATCACAAAATCCCCTTTGTATGTGTACATGCACGTTCATGATAGCTGCATGTGCATTTCAATGAAAAGGGAATTCCTTTGACTGACCAAACAGCATTCAGAAAAAAAGCGATCAAACAAAGTTACAAGCAGAGAAGTATTATTGCGCATGAGCAAAAAATTGTCTGCAAGAGAGCAAGGAAAGCTCAATACGTATATAGCAGGTGGGACCGCTGTTAAACATTAAACTACAAAAGCAGGAAGCTAGCAGGGGGTGGAGGAACATAACAAAAGGTATGAAAAATAAAAGATACATTTTTTTTAATTATACACGATTATAAAGAAAAAACTTAGGCCTAGATTTAGAGTTGGGCGGTAGCAGTCAAAACCAGCGTTAGAGGGTCCTAAGGCTGGTTTTTACCGCCAGCTGGTATTTAGAGTCAGTCAGGAAAGGGTCTAACGCTCACTTTGCAGCCGTGACTTTTCCATACCGCAGATCCCCCTACGCCATTTGCGTATCCTATCTTTTCAATGGGATCTTTCTAACGCTGGTATTTAGAGTCTTGGCTGAAGTGAGCGTTAGAAATCTAACGACAAAACTCCAGTCGCAGAAAAAAGTCAGTAGTTAAGATCTTTCTGGGCTAACGCCGGTTTATAGAGCTCTTAACTACTGTGCTCTAAAGTACACTAACACCCATAAACTACCTATGTACCCCTAAACCGAGGTCCCCCCACATCGCCGCCACTCTATTAAAAATTTTTAACCCCTAATCTGCTGCTCCGTACACCGCCTACAGCTACGTTATCCCTATGTACCCCTATTCTGCTGCCCCTAACATCGCCGACCCCTATATTATATTTATTAACCCCTAATCTGCCGCCCCCGCTATCGCTGACACCTTCATATTTTTTTTAACCCCTAATCTGCCGCTCTGTACACCGCCGCCAGCTACATTATCCCTATGTACCCCTAATCTGCTGCCCCTAACACCGCCGACCCCTATATTATATTTATTAACCCCTAATCTGCCGCCCCCAACGTCGCCTCCACCTACCTACAATTATTAACCCCTAATCTGCCGACCGGATCTCACCGCTACTTTAATAAATGTATTAACCCCTAAAGCTAAGTCTAACCCTAACCCTAACACCCCCCTAAGTTAAATATAATTTAAATCTAACGAAATAAATTAACTCTTATTAAATAAATTATTCCTATTTAAAGCTAAATACTTACCTGTAAAATAAACCCTAATATAGCTACAATATAAATAATAATTAGCTATTTTAGAATTTATATTTATTTTACAGGCAACTTTGTAATTATTTTAACCAGGTACAATAGCTATTAAATAGTTAATAACTATTAAATAGTTACCTAGTTAAAATAATTACAAAATTACCTGTAAAATAAATCCTAACATATGTTACAATTAAACCTAACACTACACTATCAATAAATTAATTAAATACAATACCTACAATTATCTACAATTAAACCTAACACTACACTATCAATAAATTATTTAAATACAATATCTACAAATAAATACAATGAAATAAACTAACTAAAGTACAAAAAATAAAAAAGAACTAAGTTACAAAAAATAAAAAAATATTTACAAACATTAGAAAAATATTACAACAATTTTAAACTAATTACACCTACTCTAAGCCCCCTAATAAAATAACAAAGACCCCCAAAATAAAAAAAATGCCCTACCCTATTCTAAATTAAAAAAGTTCAAAGCTCTTTTACCTTACCAGCCCTGAACAGGGCCCTTTGCGGGGCATGCCCCAAAGAATTCAGCTCTTTTGCCTGTAAAAAAAACACATACAATACCCCCCCTCCCAACATTACAACCCACCACCCACATACCCCTAATCTAACCCAAACCCCCCTTAAATAAACCTAACACTAAGCCCCTGAAGATCTTCCTACCTTATCTTCACCATACCAGGTTCACCGATCGATCCAGAAGAGCTCCTCCAATGTCTTGATCCAAGCCCAAGCGGGGGGCTGAAGATGTCCATGATCTGGCTGAAGTCTTCATCCAAGCGGGAGCTGAAGAGGTCCATGATCCGGCTGAAGTTTTCTATCAACGGCATCTTCAATCTTCTTTCTTCCGGAGCCATCATCTTCCAGCCGACGCGGATCCATCCTCTTCTACCGACGCCTACTCGCCGAATGACGGTTCCTTTAAATGACGTCATCCAAGATGGCATCCGTCGAATTCCGATTGGCTGCTAGGATTCTATCAGCCAATCGGAATTAAGGTAGGAAAATTCTGATTGGCTGATGGAATCAGCCAATCAGAATCAAGTTCAATCCGATTGGCTGATTCGATCAGCCAATCAGATTGAGCTCGCATTCTATTGGCTGTTCCGATCAGCCAATAGAATGTGAGCTCAATCTGATTAACTGATCGGATCAGCCAATCGGATTGAACTTGATTCTGATTGGCTGATTCCATCAGCCAATCAGAATTTTCCTACCTTAATTCCGATTGGCTGATAGAATCCTATCAGCCAATCGGAATTCGAGGGACGCCATCTTGGATGACGTCCCTTAAAGGAACCGTCATTCGTCGGGAAGTCGTCGGTGAAGATGGATGGATCCGCGCTGGAGGTCTTGAAGATCAGCCGGTCGTCATCGGATTGAAGAACATAGAAGATGCGGCTTGGATGAAGATGTTTGCCGGTCCGGATGTCCTCTTCTGCCCGCTTGGACCAAGACTTCAGCTGGAGGATGGACGTCACTCTTCAGCCCCCGCTTGGGCTTGGATCAAGATTTCGGAGGCTTGGATCAAGACTTCGGTGGACGGATCGGTGAACCTGGCATGGTGAAGATAAGGTAGGAAGATCTTCAGGGGCTTAGTGTTAGGTTTATTTAAGGGGGGTTTGGGTTGGATTAGGGGTATGTGGGTGGTGGGTTTTAATGTTGGGGGGGTATTGTATGTTTTTTTTTAACAGGCAAAAGAGCTGAATTATTTGGGGCATGCCCCGCAAATGGCCCTTTTCAGGGCTGGTAAGGTAAAAGAGCTTTGAACTTTTTTAATTTAGAATAGGGTAGGACATTTTTTTATTTTGGGGGTCTTTGTTATTTTATTAGGGGGCTTAGAGTAGGTGTAATTAGTATAAAATTGTTGTAATATTTTTCTAATGTTTGTAAATATTTTTTTATTTTTTGTAACTTAGTTCTTTTTTATTTTTTGTACTTTAGTTAGTTTATTTAATTGTAGTTATTTGTAGGTATTGTATTTAATTAATTTATTGATAGTGTAGTGTTAGGTTTAATTGTAGATAATTGTAGGTATTGTATTTAATTAATTTATTGATAGTGTAGTGTTAGGTTTAATTGTAACTTAGGTTAGGATTTATTTTACAGGTAATTTTGTAATTATTTTAACTATTTTAGCTATTAAATAGTTCTTAACTATTTAATAGCTATTGTACCTGGTTAAAATAAATACAAAGTTGCCTGTAAAATAAATATTAATCCTAATTATAATTTATATTGTAGCTATATTAGGATTTATTTTACAGGTAAGTATTTAGCTTTAAATAGGAATAATTTATTTAATAAGAGTTAATTTATTTCGTTAGATTTAAATTATATTTAACTTAGGGGGGTGTTAGTGTTAGGGTTAGACTTAGCTTTAGGGGTTAATACATTTATTATAGTAGCGGTGAGCTCCGGTCGGCAGATTAGGGGTTAATTATTGTAGGTAGCTGGCGGCGACGTTGTGGGGGGCAGATTAGGGGTTAATAAATATAATATAGGGGTCGGCGGTGTTAGGGGCAGCAGATTAGGGGTACATAACTATAATGTATGTTGCGGCGGTGTACAGAGCGGCAGATTAGGGGTTAATAATAATATGCAGGTGTCAGCGATAGCGGGGGCAGCAGATTAGGGGTTAATAAGTGTAAGGTTAGGGGTGTTTAGACTCGGGGTACATGTTAGGGTGTTAGGTGCAGACTTAGGAAGTGTTTCCCCATAGGAAACAATGTCGCTGCGTTAGGAGCTGAACGCTGCTTTTTTGCAGGGTTTTTTTTCAGCTCAAACAGCCCCATTGTTTCCTATGGGGATATCGTGCACGAGCACGTTTTTGAAGCTGGCCGCGTCCGTAAGCACCGCTGGTATCGAGAGTTGCAGTGGCGGTAAATATGCTCTATGCTCCCTTTTTGGAGCCTAACGCAGCCCTTCTGTGAACTCTAAATACCAGCGGTATTTAAAAAGTGCGGGAGAAAAAAAGCACGCGTAGCTAACACACCCCTTTGGCCGCAGAACTCTAAATCTAGCCGTTAGTGACTATATAGTTTTAGATTAGGTGAATGCATAGCATAAATCATGATTCTTAAAATTGACTTTCACTTTAATAACTTTTAAAATATTGTAGCCATTTTTAAAAAAATTGTTAAAATGTGTAGCGGTTTGGATACAAAACTTAAACAATATTGACAGATTTAAACCAAATGTGTTTATCCATTTAAAAATGGCAAAGCTTTCTAAAATCATAATTTCCCATTGAAAGCTGTTGGTAACAAATGGAAAAGCTCTAAGCATGGAGATGCAGTTTTTTCCAGTTATCCTACCATACTTTTGTTGAGAGAAGGGGCAGTGTTAATTTAATTACAACTAATTTCCTTGAATTTAGCTATGCAAATATCTAAACAAACATTTGAAATTTGATATATACCTACATACATATAACATACACACTCACACGTGTATATATATATATATATATATATATATATTTACAGTATATATATATATATATATATATATATATATATATATATATATACATGCATAAATACAATATGACCTTTCATTGTGCTGTCAATAAAGAACGTAGAGCAGTTACTAATGGTACATGAAAAGAAATCATTATATGTTTTTGCCATTGATTTACCATAGATTTTTCTTTATTATTACTTTCCAATTTACTAAACAATAAAACTACACTATAATAAGCAATCTATTCCATATGTCTCAGCCAACTAAAAATACATTTTTATCAAAACATAAAATTCTTAATAGAAATCAATTTCAAGCTTACCGCTAAATAAAACAATGCTGCAATCAAGAATTTATTGAATATACCTCTGATTAAAGGGACATAAAACCCATTTTTTTCTTTCATGCTTCAGATAGTGCATGCAATTTTATTACTATTATTATTATTATTATCGGTTATTTGTAGAGCGCCAACAGATTCCACAGCGCTATAAACAAACGGGGAGTACAACAAAACAAATATATAGATCAAATGGGTAGAGGGCCCTGCCAAGAGTTGCACTGTTGTAGTCAGCTCTTAATAAGGTGATCTACAAACAGCTGGACTCTAAGGTTTACATGCTAATGGGGTTCAGGGGATAGCGATGGAGGAGTGGAACTGGTATAAAGTAAAGATAGTGTAGGTTGTATGCATCCCTGAACAGTAGAGTCTTTAGGGAGCGCTTGAAGCTTTCAAAACTAGGGGAGAGTCTTGTGGAGCGAGGCAGAGATTTCCACAAGATGGGAGCCAGTCTGGAGAAGTCCTGCAAAAGGGAGTGTGATGAGGTAACCAGAGAGGAGGAGAGTAGGAGGTCATGAGCAGAGCAAAGGGGACAGGAGGGAGAGTATCTGGAGACAAGGGCCTCTAGTTATCAATGTCTGTCGGACCTGACCCGACAGTGTGGATCAGGTCCGACAGACATCGCAGAATACGGCGAGCAATACGCTTGCCATATTCAGCATTGCACCAGCAGCTCACAAGAGCTACTGGTGCAACGCCGCCCCCTGCAGACTCGCGGCCAATAAGCCGCCAGCAGGGAGGTGTCAATCAACCTGATCGTACTCGGGTTGATTTCTGGCGATGTCTGTCCGCCTGCTCAGAGCAGGCGGACAGGTTATGGAGCAGCGGTCTTTGTGACCGCTGCTTCATAACAGCTGTTTCTGGCGAGCCATCAAGCTCCATTCAGAGCTTGATAGATATGCCCCAAGGTCTGAGATATAGGGGGGAGCAGTTCAGTTGAGGGCTTTGTATGTCAGAGTGTGAATTTTGTGTTTGATCCTAGAGGCAAGAGGAAGCCAGTGAAGGGATTGGCAGAGAGGTGCAGCAGATGAAGAGCGACGTGTAAGGAAGATGAGTCTGGCAGAGGCATTTATTATGGATTGTAAAGGAGCTAGGTGGCAGATGGGGAGACCAGAGAGGACAGAGTTGCAGTAATCGAGGTGGGAAAGAATGAGAGAGTGGATTAAAATCTTAGTTGTGTATTGTGTAAGGAAGTGTCAAATTTTCAAGATGTTTTTAAGGTGGAAGTGGCAGGCTTTAGCCAAGGAATGAATGTGAGGAGTGAAAGAAAGATCTGAGTCAAATGTGACCCCAAGACATCGGGAATGTGGGGTAGGGGTAATGATGGAGTTGTCGAGAGATGTAGAGAGATTGGGGGTGGAGATTTTGGAAGAAGGGGGGAAAATGAGGAGCTCAGTTTTGGAGAGATTTAGCTTGAGGTAGTAAGAGGACATCCAGGAAGAGATGTGAGAAAGACAGTTAGTGACACGGGTTAGCAAGGAAGAAGATAGGTCTGGTGCAGAGAACTAGATTTGGGTGTCGTAAGCATACAAATGATATTGGAAACCGTGGGACTTTATTAGGGAACCTAGTGATGACATGTAGATTGAGAAGAGAAGGGGACCGAGGACAGAGCCTTGCGGTACTCCGACAGAAAGTGGTGACGGGGCAGAGGAGGCCCCAGAGAAGGCTACAATAAAGGTACGGTTTGACAGGTAGGATGAGAGCCATGAAAGGGCTGTGTCACAGATGCCAAAGGATTGGAGGGTTTGAAGCAAGAGAGGGTGGTCAACAGTGTCAAAGGCTGCAGACAGATCAAGGAGGATGAGCAGAGAGAAGTGGCCTTTTGATTTTGCTGTAAGTAGGTCGTTGGTAACCTTAACAATAGCTGTCTCTGTGGAGTGATGGGGACGAAATCCAGATTGCAATGGGTCAAGAAGGGAGTTTAACATAAGGAAATGAGATAGGCATGCATATACTAGTGTTTAGAGAAGTTTGAGGCAAGAGGGATGAGGGAAATAGGGTGGTAGTTGGATGGGGAGGTAGGATCAAGGGAAGGTTTTTTGAGGATAGGTGTGACCAGTGCATGTTTCAGTGATGAGGGAAATATACTGATGCTGAGGGAGAGGTTGAAAATGTGTGTAAGTATAGGGGTAAGGGTATCAGAGAGGGAGGGGAGTAGCTGTGAGGGGATAGGGTCAAGGGGACAGGTAGTGAGGTGAGAGCGCAGTATAAGTGCCGAAACATCTTCCTCAGTAACAGGGGAGAATGAGCTAAGTTTAAGGTTATGTGGGTTGTGGTTGAGTGAGAGTATTTGAGGGGGTGAGAGAATGGAATTTTGATGAGAGCTGATTTCATTTCTGATGGAGTCAATTTTGTTATTGAAGTGGCTGGCAAAGTCCTGAGCTGACAGAGAAGTTGTATTAGAAGGTGGGGGAGGGCGGAGGAGAGTATTGAAAGTCGAGAACAGACGTTTTGGGTTTGAAGAAAGATTAGAGATAAGAGTAGAGAAGTAGTGTTGCTTATGGAGATTAAGGGCAGAATAGTAGGAGTTCAACATGAATTTGTAATGAAGAAAATCAGCTGAACTCCGAGATTTTCTCCAGTGCCGCTCAGCAGTACGGGAACATCTGCGTAGGTACCATGTCAGAGGAGTATGCCAGGGCTGAGGATGAGTGTGTGATTTCCGAGCTATGGTAAGAGGGGCGAGATTGTCAAGGACGGATATAAGGGTGGAATTATAGTGGCAGATAGATTGTTCAGGGCAGGAAAAGGAAGAGAAGGATGAGAGGAGAGGTTTGAGGGAATTAGCAAGCTGTTGCTGATCTAATGACATAATGCTTCTGTGAAGTTTGGTGTGAGGAGAAGAAGGAGGGAAAGTTGTAGGGAGAGATGATATGTTGCAAGTAAGGAGATGGTGGTCAGAAAGAGGAAAGGGGTAGTTTGTGAAGTTTGAGAGAGTGCATCGATAGCTAAAGATCAGGTCAAGGGAGTGACTGTCTTTGTGAGTGGAAGAATCACTCCATTGTGACAGACCAAAAGAGGAAGTAAGTTGCAGAAGTTGTTTTGCAAATGAGGCAGTGAGATTGTCAAGAGAGATGTTGAAGTAGCCAAGAATAAGGGCAGGGGTGTCTGAGGAAAGGAAATAAGGTAGCCAGGCAGCCAAGTGGTCTAGAAATTGAGATGAGGAGCCAGGGGGTCGGTATATGACTGTAACACGTACAGAGAGAGGGGAGAATAAGCTAATCATGTGAGTTTCGAATGAGGGAAATGTGAGTGAAGAGATGGGATGTATTTGTTGAAAGGTGCAACGAGAGGAAAGTAAAATACCTACACCACCTCCTTGTCTATTACCAGACCTAGGAGTGTGGCTGAAGTGGAGACCCCCATGTGACAGAGCAGCAGTGGATGCTGTGTCTAGGGAAGAGAGCCAGGTTTCTGTTTGGGCCAGAATGTTAAGGGAGCGGGAGATGAAGAGGTCATGTATAGAAGTGAGCTACAAAAGTAAGGTGAGTTTAAGAGAGATGGGTTAATGAACAGTGCAGGTTGAGAGGGAGAAGGAGTAATTGAATAATGTGGTTTGTTATAGAGACAAGAGGTTGCAAAAATGATTATGAATAAGTGGGAATAAGTGGGAACCAGTTAAACATATAAGACACAGGATTACAGTAGCAATTGCATAAGAAAACAAAAAGGTATATAAAACATAATATTACAAAATTTTAATCAACTTTCTAATTTACTTTTATTATCAAATGTATTTGTTCCCTTTAGTATCTTTTGTTGAAAAGCAGGGAGGTAAGCTCAGAAACGTGCATGTGACTGGAACACTATATGGCAGCAGTTTTGTAAGAATCGTATTCATTTAAAAGAGCACTAGATGGTGGGACCAAAGTGCTCCAGAAACCTACCTAGGTATCTCTTCAACAAATAATACTATGGAAACAAAGCAAATTTGATAACAAAAGTAAATTGGAAACTTTGTATGCTCTGTCTGAATCACCCAAAAAAAATGTAGGTTTCATATCACTTTAAAGGGATATAAAACTAATTTTATTAGCAACTGAAGGGACATTAAATACTAATTAAATGCAATACAGAAGGATTGATTCATAACAAAATTAGCCATAATAATATACAGATTATTATTTTTTTGTTAAATATGTATTAGTTGTTAAAAGGGTACATAAAGAAATCAGGTGGTGTCAGGGATTCCTTCTCTGCTGAGGTCAATAAGGGGCAGATTTAAATAGATCACTAAAGTGTGCAACCAATAGATGTGTGGAACGTAGCAGTGTTACATTTACATCTGTACTTCCACTTTTAACAGGAATTGTGAAGTCCACAATTTTAAGACTTAAATTATAGAAAAGATGGATAAAATAAATGATGAAAGTACATTGTAAAGTTTTTACTACATATAATTAATCATGTTGTATTATACACACCACATTGCAAAACATCTGTACACTATGGGCCAGATTACAAGTGGAGCGCTAATTAATGCTCCCGCACAAGCGTAATTGCACTAGAAGTATGCACTCATCAGGTTGCGCTTGTATTATGAGTTGAAAGCAATCTGTTTTCTCTCACGTGCTAACCCCGACGAGCGCAAAAAGTCGAACATACAATATTGCATGTGCATTCACATATTCCCCCAAAGAAATCAATTAAATGGGTGGGGGGGAAACACCCCACTCGCACGCCAACCCGATCACATATTCTCATGTGCACTAACTCGACATGAAAATATGAATATTTCACATTCCAATGTTCTGTGTTCTGAGTGTAACTGGACTTTCTAATATATTTGTGATGTGTTTTGTGCAAATTTTTAGTTTCGCAAAACAGTTAACCAGAGCTCTGAATTCACTGTAATCATTCTAGCATAATCGCGTTTACTTTCAACTCGTAATATGAGCGAAAAGCCAGACATGCACAAACATCCAAATAAAATGGATTTTCTTGGACTAAAGAACAAAATATACATTTTTATGTTTGCGAGGCATGTCACTTTCCACCAATAAGATAGTGAAATCTGTGTATAAACCAGTAAACAATAAGCACATCCTGTTAGCAACAACAACAAAAAGAAAATTTTTAACTTAACTTTTTTTCATAGAAAATGTATTTTACCATTTTTAAATTGTGCTCTTTTATAGGTAATGTGGCCCCAGAATTTTACCCCAAAATCTTTCGTAGGGTTAGCCTGGCCCTTAACACACACAGGTAAAGCCCTTGAAGCCTGACAATGTGATATTTTGTAGACAGTTTTCTACAGATATGCTGCATCACTTTCAATTAAGCATTTGGTTATCTTACATACTTGTTGTCTCACACGGAAATCAATCAACTGACAAGGACATTGTTAGATATAGTTATTTAATAGTGTAGATTTAAACCTTTCAAACCTTTCCTTTCTGAATAATATAAAATCAGAACTTTTGAACCATTTCCTTACATTAAATTAAAAATGACACCATCATTCTTTTTTTAGTTTATTTGTAAAAGGGACCACTCATTTTTCATACGTAATATTACTAATGTTTTGCATTTGTCAGATTCCAAAAACACGTCTATTTAGTGCTACAATTCTTTATTTGTATTTCTTAATACAAGTTTCTTGCATTATTAAATATATTTTAAATGTATCGGAATTAAAGTGATGGTAAACTTTCCCCTTATTAAAATAAGATCCGGGGAGAGCGCAGATTGGACAACAATTCAAACCATTAGCTCATTAAAAGCTCGTTAAAAAAATGGACTTTAGAAGTGGGCGGAGGAGCGCAGGGTATGAATTCCATACTACACATGTTTTGAAATTAATGGAGAATGTGAATTGGGATGAAATGGACATGTGGCTCACTATTGATGTTAGGGTTCTTTACACTTCCATACCGCATGATAGAGGTCTGGAGGCCATTGAGTTCTTCTTGAAAAGGAATTCAGGTTATTCTGAGGACATAGTCGACTTTGTGCCTAGGATAGTAAGATTTCTTCTGATGCATAATTATTTCACCTTTGAGGGGGTTTTTATCTCCAGAGATGCAGGACAGCTATGGGCGCCAAATTTGCGCCATCTTTCGCCAACCTCTATATGGGGTGGTGGGAGCTGTCCCGCATCTATGGGGAGGAGAACCCCTTCAGGCGAAATATACAATTTTACTGACGATATATAGATGACCTACTCCTGGTGTGGAGGGGTACAGTGGAAAGTGCAGAGACCTTTGTAAAATGGTTAAACAATAATGACTTTGGCTTGGAGTTCACTTTTGAACTTAACAAGAATCAGATCAATTTTTTGGATCTCAATTTGAAAGGGATTCCCAGAGTCGGGATTGAAACCGAGGTCTATAGGAAGCTAATAACTGGCAATACACTACTCCACGCCAGGAGCAGTCATCCCAAACAGGTTTTCAGATCAGTGGCAAAGGGTCAATTCACCAGACTCAAGCGAAATTGTAGTAACACTAAACAATTTGAGGGACATGCTGACCAATTGTCAGATCGTCTGAAGGTGAGAGGATATAAGCCCCATGATATAAACAAAGCTAGAATGGAGGTCACTGCTATAAATAGAAAGAAATTGCTTGATAAAGTACAACCAAAGCCAGAGAAAAGTGAAAAAACATATTTTGTGATGGGGGGCGGAGCTTAACCATGCAGGAACATGGACGGGTAGTACCCTAGCTCAGAAAAACTTTTTCCTCTGCATCGGGTAAATAACTAGCTGCATGTGAAGAAAAAAACATATGTGACCGTCTCATAACTCGCAGAACAAACAGGCACCTGCATCATAACTATATTGCACGCAATAGAAAGTTTATTGTGATCTTGCCGATGGCCCTGCGCGATCCCCACGGGACAAGAGCCATATTGGCTTAATTGCACTGACACTGATCGTCTGGCTGGAGGTGAGTAGAGCAAGGAGCGGTGGGAGATTAGTGAAACAAATAACCACAGCATACTGATCTTGGTGCTCATGCCTTGCTGGAGCAGTCTCAGTAAAACGGATTAACAGAGGGACAACAGGGCCATAAGCAATTAAGTGGCGACGCTGAAAGAGACTCTCAGACATTACAGAGCCACGTGGGTTGCATGGTACTGAGACCTGCACAGGGAATTAATCAGACGGACTCACAGGGCTAGTGGCTAAGGACAGTAATCAAACATATAGCGCTGAAGTACGCTCATTAAGCTAGCTAGCACATCGGTCACAGACTGCCTTCTTTAATAGCACTACAACCAACTAAGATAGCTTATACTGTTGACAACACAGGGGTCTCACAGACTCTCATAAATCACAAAGATGGCCTCTAAAAGGATTACTAAAGGGGAAAAAGGGTGTAATAACAAAAACCCTACTCATCTTGGCAGCCTTAATGCTTTCTTTTCCCCACAAGAACAAACAGATCAGGAACCTAAAAAAGCACCACAACACACTGTTGACACAGCTTTAGATCCACATCAGATCCCGCAATCCCCAATCTTACCACAAGAACAGTTGCTTAACATACAGGCTTCAATCCAAAGCCTGTCATCTAAGTCATATATTGCGGATCTTAAAACATTCATAAAGACTGAGATCACAGCGGTTAGAAGAGACATTAATGAACTGGGCACCAGAATAGAAGATCTACAAGGTACACTTAATTCAATGGTCTCTGCTGCCGACGGCTGCCTGGCCCAACATGCTGCTTCTCTGCATTCTCTCCAAGAAAAGGTTGGAATAATTTAAGGATCCGAGGGATAGCTGAAGAAGTGGACCCAGGAAGCTTATTATCATATCTCATTGCCTTCTTTAAACAATTAACCAACTCTACTCAAATCTCAGAAATCTCTATAGAGCTTTACGTCCTAAGCCGGCTACAAACGCTCCGCCTAGAGATGTAATTGTGAAGCTCCTGCATTTTCGGGACAGAGAACTCATTTGGTCAGCTGCCAGAACATCACGTTCCATCAAATACAAAGATCAGGAGTTGCAGATTTACCAGGACCTCTGCCCTGCAACCATAGAGAAGAGGAAAGCAACAAGGTTCCTCACAACAGTTCTACAAGAACACAAGATTAAGTACAGATTGGGGTTTCCCTTTAGCGTCATCATATCTCATGCAGGGAAACAGATCATCTATAAAGAACCCTCAGATATTACAGCTATAAACAAAACCCTCAACATTCAAATCCCTCAACCAGCACCTACAATGGACACAGACGTTGGCACAGCGTCACCCCTAATAAATGCTAACTCATCCAAAGAGAGAAGATCACACTGGACTACAGTCCTCCACAAGAAAAAACTACACTTACCTAAGGAGGGACAAGACCCCCCGATATGAAAAACAGAAGGTGGAAAACTCACCTATTATAACTCAAACTCTGGATCCAGATAAGTACTCTATATGGGGATATCTATTCCTGGGATCCTGTATTGAACCTGTTATCACTGTGTTCTCCATAATGAAACTTTATAGTTACTGTTCAGCCCTCCCTTAGGGGAGCACTGGAGATTGATATGTATAGATGGTTGTTTAGATAATTTGTATAATTGCCTGCTCTGTCAGAATTCTTTAAGGAAGCACATGCAGCATTCCTTATTCTCACTATTTATTGTTTGCAGTAATCCCGATGGAGGGGATTAATCCCTTCCCCCATATTGCATAGGCATTACAGCGAAACACTGATTTCGCTCACGCACTGGCAAATGTTGTATAGTTTTAGATATAGTTACAAATTTTGTTTCTTGTTATTGTTTTTTTGTTTGTTGTTTATTGACATTGTCATTCTGCCTAGGAGTGGAAACAGTACAACACCACCTTTTGTTACAGCCAAGGATACTCTGCTAGATAATTCCTCGAGTGCTCTAGATGTCACCTGTATCAGTAAGCATCAGAGTTGTAAGTACGTAATTCACCCATGACACCACAACACCTTGATAACTCCATGCACATAATCTCAGTTAACGCTAAAGGTTTAAATTCTCCCAAAAAAGAAATATAGCTTTGACCGATTTTAAAAGATTAAAGGGGGACATTATACTTTTACAGGAAACCCACTTCTTAAAAGGAAAGGAACCCAAGACATTTCACTATAAATTTGGTACCAGCTTTTATGCCTCAAACCCCAAAAAGAAAATACAAGGGGTGGGTGTCCTCATCAAAAAGGGAGTGCCATTCCGAGATAGTAAGATACTCAGAGACAGAGAAGGGTGCTTTATAGCGATCAAGGGTCTCTTGTACGGCCGTCCAGTCACTATTGTGTCTGTATATGCTCCACCAACGAAACAGTTCCCATTCCTAAAAAAGCTGACAAATGAAATTTTAACGTTTTCAAGTGGAAGCCTACTGATGGGTGGGGATTTAAATATCACACTGAACCCCACATTAGACTGTTCATCCACCCAGTCTTCCCTACCAACCCGAATAATTCAGAAAACACATTCGCTTCTGACACAGCTTACAGCAAAAGATGTCTGGAGAACATTAAACCCTGAAGCCAGAGATTTCACATTTTTCTCCCATCCTCATAAATGGCACACACGCATTGATTACATATTTACAGACGTCACAGGGATGTCCATGTTCAGATCTGCCCAGATCACCCCAATAACTTGGTCTGATCATAACTTAGTAAATTGCTCCTTCATATATCCCCTCAAAACCAATTAAAGATTTTATTTGGAGGTTAGACGAATATATGTTACACGATATAGAGTTAAAAATTAAGCTGACAGAACGCATCACCGAATTCTTCCAATTAAACACAGCAGCTAACACCTCACCCCAGAACAACTGGGAAGCGCACAAAGCCGTGATAAGAGGGGAGCTCATTGCTTATAAAGCCAGACAGAACAGAGTCAAAAGAGAAAAAATAAATGCCCTCATCACATCGATTGAGGAGATAGAATCCCAACACAAATTACACTCTGACGATCCACAAATTCTAGTAGTTCTTTTGGAAAAGAAGAAAGAATTAGCCTCAATACTTAACAAAGACATTAACAGACAAAGACTTCACTTAAAACGTCAAATATATGAATCACATAATAAGCCAGGCAGATCTTTAGCCCGACTAATAAAGAAAAAGTTGAACACTGCGTATATATTACATGTGAAAGACAGACAGGGACACCACTGTAACACATCTCACTCCATAGCTGCTGCATTTCAATCCTACTTCAAGGAATAATATAACTTAAACACACAAGACACGAGGACTAGAGAACTACATAGAGAAAGTATAGACCGTTACTTGACACAATTACACCTACACAAAATTACACAAAACCAAATGGATAGCCTACAGGAACCATACACTATAGAAGAAATATCTAACACCATAAAAGACCTACCTACGGGTAAAGCACCAGGCCCTGACGGGTTCTCCTACTCATACTATACCAAATTTAAAGACTTACTAACTCCTCACCTTCTCTCATACTATAACTCTATAGATGAAACACATGTTTTTTCCTAAACAGCACTGGAAGCACATATCATATTGATACCCAAACCAGGGAAGCCTTTAGATGATCCAACCAGCTACCGGCCGATCTCCTTGCTGAATGCCGACGTAAAAATCTTTTCAAAGATCCTGGCGACACGATTAAACAGGGTTATTGCAGATTTAGTGCACCCAGATAAGATAGGGTTCATTCCGGGTAGGGAGGCGAAGGATGGCACGGTCAGGGCCTTAAATATCATTCATTATGCTCAGGAACATCAGATTCCACTGGTCCTCTTATCTATGGATGCGGAAAAGGCCTTTGACCGTGTCAGCTGGGACTTCCTGCACGCTACATTACAACATATGGGTCTTGATAGCATATCACATCGAGTGTCTGCACTCTGTGCACAACCAACTGCATGCATTCACCTTAATAGCATACTCTCAGAACCCTTTCAGTTAACGAACGGCACCAGACAGGGATGCCCGCTCTCCCCCTTATTATTTGCATGCATTATTGAGACCCTGGCCATGAAAATCCGAAATAACGCAACCATTCAAGGCATCCAGATTAAACAACAATCTTATACAATCACACTATACGCCGATGATATCCTTCTATCACTAACACACCGGGCACAGTCTATCCCCGCTATCATTGCAGAACTTAAAACTTTTTATAACCTCTCAAATTTCCTAATAAATTTAACTAAATCGGAAATCCTGAATATAACATTAGATCAGAACTGTCTAAAGGAAACAGAGAAGGTTACCCCGTTCAAATGGTTCCCCAAAACTCTAAAATACCTAGGAATTAATATTACCCCCACGCTAGACTTTTTATTTCACTATAACTTTGAACCTCTAAGAGACAGAATAATAAATGATTTATCCAGATGGAGAAACAAAAGAATCTCATGGATGGGACTATGAACTTAATCAAAATGAACGCATTCCCACGCATTTTATACCTCTTACAGACATTGCCGATCCCCCTCCCCAAACCCTATATAACATCCCTACAAGCAGCCTTCAGCAATTTCACATGGAATAAGAGACACCCCAGAATAAACAAATTTATAATGATGAAACATAAAGATCAGGGCGGTCTTGGCATGCCTGACTTACAGGCGTACAGGACAGCCATCTTCTTACAAAGAATACTTGATTTGTACATACATCCATATGCTAAATGCTGGGTAGATATAGAATTAGATAGTCTCCACACATCGCGCATCGGTGAATGGTGTTGGTCGTTTGTTTCCACGCCTAACACACATACTAATAACCCAATCATCACGGAGACCCTTAACATTTGGAATCAGACCCTTACACATTTCCCCTTTCTGACATCTAGACCTTCTCCTCTAACTTTTCTGGTTAAAAATGGGGAACTCGATTTTGGTCCTTTGATATTACAAACACTACCACCCCAAACACTTAGCGATTTGCATCTTCTCATAGACAGGGAACAACTTAAACCCCAAAGCGAGATAGTAGAACAGGGACTTAAACATTTTACAAACTGGTTTAACTACTTCAAACTAAATCACCTATTACAAGCTCACCCACAGGCCAGAAATATGACAAGACCTCTTACTCACTTTGAATCCCTATTCACACAAATCCCACATCCAAGACACACAATCTCTAAAATATATAAGTTGCTGGTTCAGAATCGACCTGGTCAGGTGTTGGGTTACATGGAGGGTTGGGAAAGAGATTTGGGGAAAATTATCCTTCCTCAGACATGCTCGCAAATCTTTCACTATACTATGAAATCTTTGATTTCTATGAGTATTCTGGAAATAAACTTTAAAATCCTACACAGATGGTATTATACTCTGAAGAGACTCCATAGATTATTTAGCGATTTGGAGAACAGATGTTGGAGATGTGGTCACGTCGGAAGCGACATGGCACACATGTGGTGGTGGTGCTCCTCCATCCGTGACCTCTGGAGACAAGTTATTGAAGAAATTGAAAAAATTGTAGAGGCACAGCTACCATTGGAGCCTTTGATTTGGCTGTTAAATAAACCACCAAAGTTGAAACACAAACCCAAACTAACGGCTAGATTTAGAGTTCTGCGGCCAAAGGGGTGCGTTAGCTACGCATGCTTTTTTTCCCCTGCATCTTTTAAATACCGCTGGTATTTAGAGTTCACAGAATGGCTGCGTTTTCAGTGCGTTAGGCTCCAAAAGAGAGCATAATTTATCGCCACTGCAACACTCGATACCAGCGGTGCTTACAGACGCGGCCAGCTTCGAAAGCGTGCTTGTGCACGATTCCCCCATAGGAAACAATGGGGCAGTTTGAGCTGAAAAAAAAAAAATAACACCTGCAAAAAAGCAGCGTTCAGCTCCTAACGCAGCCCCATTGTTTCCTATGGGGAAACACTTCCTAAGTCTGCACCTAACACCCTAACATGAACCCCGAGTCTAAACACCCCTAACCTTACACTTATTAACCCCTAATCTGCCGCCCCCGCTATCGCTGACACCTGCATATTTTTTTAACCCCTAATCTGCCGCTCCGTACACCGCCGCAACCTAAGTTATCCCTATGTACCCCTAATCTGCTGCCCCTAACACCGCCGACCCCTATATTATATTTATTAACCCCTAATCTGCCGCCCCCAACGTCGCCGCCACCTACCTACAATTATTAACCCCTAATCTGCCGACCGGACTTCACTGCTACTCTAATAAATGTATTAACCCCTAAAGCTAAGTCTAACCCTAACACTAACACCCCCCCTAAATTAAATATAATTTAAATCTAACAAAATAAATTAACTCTTATTAAATAAATTAATCCTATTTAAAGCTAAATACTTACCTGAAAAATAAACCCTAACATAGCTACAATATAAATTATAATTATATTGTAGCTATTTTAGGATTAATATTTATTTTACAGGCAACTTTGTATTTATTTTAACCAGGTACAATAGCTATTAAATAGTTAAGAACTATTTAATAGCTACCTAGTTAAAATAATTACAAAATTACCTGTAAAATAAATCCTAACCTAAGTTACAATTAAACCTAACACTACACTATCAATAAATTAATTAAATAAAATACCTACAATTATCTACAAAAGAACTAAGTTACAAAAAATAAAAAAATATTTACAAACATTAGAAAAATATTACAACAATTTTAAACTAATTACACCTACTCTAAGCCCCCTAATAAAATAACAAAGCCCCCCAAAATAAAAAAATGACCTACCCTATACTAATATTAATATAGAAAAGCTCTTTTACCTTACCAGCCCTTAAAAGGGCCCTTTGCGGGGCATGCCCCAAAGAATTCAGCTCTTTTGCCTGTAAAAAAAAAACATACAATCCCCCCCAACATTACAACCCACCACCCACATACCCCTAATCTAACCCAAACCCCCCTTAAATAAACCTAACACTAAGCCCCTGAAGATCTCCCTACCTTGTCTTCACCACACCGGGTCCTGATCTGTCCAGAAGAGCCTCCGAAATCTTCATCCAAGCCCAAGCGGGGGCTGAAGAGTGTCTTCCATCCTCCAGCTGAAGTCTGGATCCAAGCGGCGGCTAAAGAATTCCATCTTCGGGCAGAAGTCTTCATCCTATCAGGGCAGAAGAGTCGATCCGGACCGGCAAACATTTTCATCCAAGCCGCATCTTCTCTGTTTTTCCATCCAATGATGACCGGCTCCATCTTGAAGACCTCCGGCCGGGATCCATCCTCTTCTTGCGATGTCCTAAGTCCGAATGAAGGTTCCTTTAAATGACGTCATCCAAGATGGCGTCCCTCGAATTCCGATTGGCTGATAGGATTCTATCAGCCAATTGGAATTAAGGTAGGAAAATTCTGATTGGCTGATGGAATCAGCCAATCAGATTCAAGTTCAATCCGATTGGCTGATCCGATCAGCCAATCAGATTGAGCTCGCATTCTATTGGCTGTTCCGATCAGCCAATAGAATGCGAGCTCAATCTGATTGGCTGTTTATTTTACAGGTAAGTATTTAGCTTTAAATAGGAATAATTTATTTAATAAGAGTTATTTTATTTCGTTAGAACACTAACACTAACGGTGTTAGTGTTAGGGTTAGACTTAGCTTTAGGGTATAGTAGCGGTGTGGTCCGGTCGGCAGATTAGGGGTTAATAATTGTAGGTAGGTGGAGGTGACGTTGGGGGCGGCAGATTAGGGGTTAATAAATATAATATAGGGGTCGGCTGTGTTAGGGGCAGCAGATTAGGGGTACATAGGTATAATGTAGGTTGCGGCGGTGTACGGAGCGGCAGATTAGGGGTTAAAAAATAATATGCAGGTGTCAGCGATAGCGGGGGCAGCAGATTAGGGGTTAATAAATATTATGTAGGTGTCGGCGATATTAGAGGCAGCAGATTAGGGGTACATAGGGATAACGTAGGTGGCGGCGGTGTGCGGTCGGCAAATTAGGGGTTAAAAATTTTTAATATAGTGGCGGCGATGTGGGGGGGCCTCGGTTTAGGGGTACATAGGTAGTTTATGGGTGTTAGTGTACTTTAGAGCACAGTAGTTAAGAGCTTTATAAACCGGCGTTAGCCCAGAAAGCTCTTAACTACTGACTTTTTTCTGCGGCTGGAGTTTTGTCGTTAGATTTCTAATGCTCACTTCAGCCACGACTCTAAATACCGGCGTTAGAAAGATCCCATTGAAAAGATAGGATACGCAATTGACGTAAGGGGATCTGCGGTATGGAAAAGTCGCGGCTGCAAAGTGAGCGTTAGACCCTTTCCTGACTGACTCTAAATACCAGCGGTAGCCCAAAACCAGCGTTAGGAGCCTCTAACGCTGGTTTTGACGGCTAACGCCAAACTCTAAATCTAGCCGCAAAAATCCTTACTATAATGGTGAATAGCATTAAATTTCTGATAGCCAAAAACTGGAGAGGCTTAGAAGCCCCCTGTCTGATGATGTGGGAGCAAAAAACATCGGAACTAATAGAGATGGAGCAGTACCATTACCTAAAATTTGATAAAATGGATCTTTATGCTGAAATAGTTGGTATGTGGGAAGGGTACCTTAAATCAAAATACAAGGACAGACATAAACACACTACCCTGGACTCTGAGTAACAGACATTACCCAAATCAGCTTGCATAGCAGGTGACGTCGTGATGAGCACTCTGAGGCGACACAAATATCTCTCCATGATATATCGCTCACACCGAACCTATAAGATGTTATAATAAACTCATTTTTTGGGGGGGTTTTTTGGCTGTGACTCGATCACTACTAGGTTATGTTTTAAAGTGACAATGTCTTACTTAGTTTTGTTTAGCTTTATTTTTATACTGTTTGTAGGCGCACAATAAAAAGAATACTGTAGACTTTTTAAAAAATCAAATATGTGCACCTTTGAAATGTGTTAAATGATCAGCCATTGTATGTACACTTGATGGAGCTGCGACTCCATACATTGTATACACTTTCCTTGATAATAAAGCTGATTTAAAAAACAAACAAAAAAAAAACAACATATTTTGTGATGGACTACAGTGTCCAATATCACAAAATATGTCAGATAATAAAAAACATTTTAAACTACTAGCAGCGGACAATGCGTTAGCAGACATGGTAGAGGGAGGATGTAAATGCTCCTTTAGGAAGGGAGTTTCTATGGGCAATCTTGTGGCCCCTACTCAACTAAAAAGTACATGGAGGGAGGAGCCTAGCTCTTGGCTCAGATTCAAGGGAGTGTACAGGTGCAGTAACATCACATGCAAGGCGTGTGAGCACCTGTTAATAGGTGAAGGTTTCAAATGTAGCGTCACTAATATAAGCTATAGCCACAAAAAATGCATGAACTGCAGGAGTAGTTTTTCTATATACCTAGCAGGCTGTGTGGCTTGCAACCTACAATATGTAAGCATGACAACAAGGGAGACACGGGTGCGCATCAGAGAACACCTCTTGGATATCAAGGCAGGCACACTGACCACCCCTCTCGTCCAGCATTTTAAATTGGTCCACAATAAGGAAAGTACACACTTCAAATGGACTATAATAGAAACAGTGGATGCTGGGCGTAGAGGGGGGGACAGAGGGGCAGCACTTGCGAAAAAAGAGGTGTTTTGGATATTCAAATTTGGAACTAGGTATCCCACTGGATTAAATTCGGCCTATGACCTCATTAACCACTGGTATTAGGGTGAACATAGTAGTGAATATCTTATTACTCTATATTTGTATGTATTAATACTCTATTAAGAATTGTGACATAGAATATGTTTTTAGAGTATAGAATTGGTTTCTTAATTTTAGGGATCCATCCCTAATATACACACACAATGATATAAAGCACTATGCATACCTATCACTTAGACCCCGGAATGTCTATTAGAAAAGGGTTATAATTAATTAATAAATTTCTTAAAACTTAAAATAATTAATTATAAACTAATAATATTAACTAAGTTAAATTTTGAAACCTAGTGGCTAATAACTGACATGAAATTAGGGATTTGTAGAGATTGACAGGAATTGGAACTGTTCAGTATAATACAAAAATAACAGTCATTTTTTGGGAATCTTTGTGTATTAGGTATTATCATCTATTTATCTATTTGTTTGATTCACTCTAACACTGTGGTTATGACTTTATACAGAGTAATGATTATATACTAAACAGGTATTGATTTGGCAATAAATTTATTAGATTGCATGTATACATATGGTTAATCAGGTAAGAAGGAGTTAAACTGGTTACTGCCCTTTAGCCAATTAAATGTTTTTACACCCTTTATGAAGCCCATTAGTTAGGAGGGATTTTGTGAGCTATGATTACGGCTTAACTGCCGAAACGCGTAAGCTTGACTACATACTGAAGGGCAGATACTTTGTATACCTGTTTTAACGGATAATAAAGCTGATACATTGACTTTTTAACTGCGACTCCTGAATCCTTTTGTTTACTTGAATTTAGCCGCTTTAAGGAGCCAGCAGTAAAGATTCCAGCTATGGTGATTATTTACAGCTTGGATATCTTTACTTATGAGGTGGAGGAGTGAGGACCTTCGATTGAATAGGAAGAATCTGGGACTATTTACTCCCCACAAGTCGGCACTGAGCGGTGACGTCATACCGTGGGCCGGGTGAGTTAGTGTTTGCGGCATCCGACGAAGTGGCTTGTTAGAGCGTGGAGGCTCCAAGCGAGATACACAGACCGGTAGCCGCCCATGGAGAAAACCACCCATTTGGCTTCTTACTGATCAGGTACCCGCATCGAGTGTATGAGCCATGAAGAGGGGGGTAAGTACAAGCAATACCACTAACACATTGTTTCATACGGAGGTATCCCACATAGGTACACCACAAAGGGGGTCTGCTTTTCCCATGCTATGGGGAATTGTTTGTTTATTTGAATTCCATATCTATATTAAAAAGTAAGTTATAGCGTAACTTCATTACAACTGATGAATTAAACTCCATCTAAAATATCACTAACATACCAGATCTGATTTTAAAAAGGGGAGAGTTTACCATCTCTTTAAAGAAAAATAGATAGAGAGAGAGAGAGAGAGAGAGAGAGAGAGAGAGAGAGAGAGAGAGAGAGAGAGAGAAAGTGAGAGACAGACAGATAGATACTTCGGGGCCTATCAATTAAGTTCCCATTGGCCGCGAGTCTGCAGGGGGTGGCGTTGCACCAGCAGCTCTTGCGAGCTGCTGGTGCAATGCTGAATACGGAGAGAGTATTGCTCTCCGTATTCAGCGAGGTCTGGCGGACCTGATCCACACTGTCGGATCAGGTCCGCCAGACTTTGTTAAATAGAGGCCTTTATCTTTTTAAGTTCCAAAGCAAAGTGAGAGATAAACAGAGAGATAGATTTAAAACATGTAATATCTATCTTTGTTGAAGAGATACCTAGGTAGGTGTCTGAGCACTACATTACAGGAAATAAAGCTGCCATCTAGTGCTATGGCAAATGGATAATATTCTTGCAAAACTACTGCCACATAGTGCTCCAGATATGTGCATGTTCCTGAGATTATGCTTTTCAGAGACAAGAGAATGAATAAAATTTGATAATAGAAGTAAATTAGAAAGTTGTTTAAAATTACATGAAAGAATATTGTTGGGTTTAATGTCCCTTTAATGGGGCCGAATTATCAAGCTCCGAATGAAGTTTAATGCCCTTCAGGCTCGTCAGAAACAGCAGTTATGAAGCAGCGGTCTAAAGACCACTGCTCCATAACTGGTCCGCCTGCTCTGAGGCTGCGGATATCAATCTGACCGATCCTATATGATCTGGCTGATTGACACCCCCTGCTAGCGGCCAATTGGCCGCAAATCTGCAGGGGATGGCATTGCACAAGCAGTTCACAAGAACTGCTGGTGCAATGATAAATGCTGATAGCACATGCTGTCGGCATTCATCGATGTGCGGCGGACATGATACGCTACGTTGTATCATGTCCGCTCGCACTTTTATAAATCGGCCCCAATATCTTTACTCCCACTGTATCTTAAATGAGAAACAGAATTCACGGATTTGCAGAAAGTTGTTGAATGTATTGAGCTAGACTGTGTGAATGAAGCTGATTTATATAAAGGATTGTGTTGTACCAAACTGTATCAAATTGTAAAATAAAGTATTTATTTCTAGTAACTTGTGTATCATTTGTCAAATTTGTATGTGAAATTTGTCAATTCCTTAGTCTTTATTTTCTTCAAATAAAGTTGGCAACCCTAATAGATAGAGAAATATATAGATAGACAAACAGACAGATGATAGATAGATAGACAGACAAACAGAAAGACAGATGATAGATAGATAGATAGATAGATAGATAGATAGATAGATAGATGGATAGATACTAGAGACATATATAGACAGACATATAGATAGATAGATAGATAGATAGATAGATAGATACTAAAGACATATATAGACAGACAGATAGATAGATAGATAGATAGATAGATAGATACTTAGGCTGACCATATTGCCGCTTTAAGAAGGAACACATGAAAAATACATATGCGAGGGTTCTTATACAAAACCATTTCTTTAAACAGCCCTGAAAACGGCCCTGACATATGTATTTTTCATATGTGTCCCTTTTTAAAGCGGCAATATGGTCAGCCTATAGATACTGTATGTTTTTAAGTTCCAAAGCAAAGCACTGGATGAAAAAAAAAAAAAAGATTCCAGCTGGAAAACACAAGCTACAAATAGCAGCACCACAGGTACCTTTTTATTCCAGGACCAGTATCGGTCACAGCTATTCAGTGCCATTGTCTGCTGCAGGTCATCTACAGAGCAGGGCTATGACAAACACAATCTGACTTTAGGCCTCGCTGGCTTCTAACATGACGCTGAGTCCCAAAGGCATGAAATGCTGGTGCTTAAAAGCAAAGACGAGCCACAAGCCGGCTAACTCACCAGAACAAAGCAGGATTCCTAGTTACTCCATCACCTAAGAAATCACATTTAAGTTACATCATTTTAATTCTGTCAACAAGAACAATCAAAGTGATGGTAAACTTTCCGCTTTATGTAAACAGATCCGGAATGTTAGCGATATTTTAGATGGAGTTTATTCCATTAGTTGTAATGAAGATGCGCTATAACTTACTTTTTAATGTAGCACTAAAATTCTAATACCCCACAATCCGGCTGTCCCCTTCAAATGTTTTTTTGCTGATTTTTTTTTAAGCTAATGGTTTTGACTGTTCTCCAATCGCCACTCTAGCTACAAAAAAGAATGTATGAGTGCCGTATGGCTAGAGCACCGATTGGAGAACAGTTCAGGAGTATCTTCATTACAACTGATGAATTAAACTGATGAATTAATTAAATTAATTAAACTAAATTTAATTTCATTAAACTATCGCTAACATTCTGTTTATACAAAGTGAAAAGTTTACCTTCACTTTAAGGAAATAGCAACATGTAAACCAGGAGAGAGTTGCTTAGTCTACAAATGAGCTGCAGGAGATTTTAAATATGATTGTTTATTGGCATTAAAACAGTAATCAAGTAGGTGCTTACATTTGGGATAGCAAGATAAGGCTCCCCAGTGTGCTAAAGGAAAATATTTAACCCATTAAAGGTAATTTAGAGAAAGCAAACCATGAATACTGACAAATTTCAGTGGTGAATTAATTTGGATATTCGACTGCACATCTCTAATAATCAGCATAATTAAATGAATATATACAGACTAGTCCTAAAGCCCATGTACACGGGCCAATTTTTCAGGTACCGCGGTTACAACCCTTGCTCCCTCTCTCTCCCCCTTCTCTTTTGCGCCCTCTCTCTCCCCCCTCTCTTTTGAGTTCTCTCTCTCCCCCTTCTCTTTTGCTCTCTCTCTCCCCCTTCTCTCTCTCTCTCTCCCCCTTCTCTCTCTCTCCCCCTTCTCTCTCTCT
The DNA here is from genome assembly GCF_027579735.1 of Bombina bombina. Classification (NCBI taxonomy): domain Eukaryota; kingdom Metazoa; phylum Chordata; class Amphibia; order Anura; family Bombinatoridae; genus Bombina; species Bombina bombina. The sequence goes on along the minus strand of NC_069499.1, from coordinate 864,964,613 downwards.
CCCCCTTCTCTCTCTCTCTCCCCCTTCTCTCTTTCTCTCCCCCTTCTCTCTCTCTCTCTCTCTCTCTCCCCCTTCTCTTTTGCTCTCCCCCTTCTATTTTTCTCTCTCTCTCCCCCTTCTCTTTTGCTCTCCCCCTTCTCTTTTTCTCTCTCTCCCCCTTCTCTCTTTCTCTCTCCCCCTTCTCTTTTGCTCTCCCCCTTCTCTTTTTCTCTCTTGCTCTCCCCCTTCTCTTTTTTTCTCTTGCTCTCCCCCTTCTCTCTTTCTCTCTCCCCCTTCTCTCTCTCTCTCCCCCCTTCTCTCTCTCTCTCTCTCTCTCCCCCTTCTCTCTCTCTCCCTCTTCTCTCTCTCTCTCTCTCTCTCTCTCCCCCTTCTCTCTCTTTCTCTCCCCCTTCTCTTTTTCTCTCCCCCTTCTCTCTCTCCCCCTTCTCTCTCTCTCTCTCTCTCTCTCTCTCTCTCTCTTCTCTCTCTCCTTGCCGGGTTGTTCATTGCACTGCTGTTACACTTGCCGGGTTGTTCATCGCGCTGCTGTTACAATTGCGGAGGTGCGCGTGCGAGGTCTGGTAGTACCTGATCAGCGCGCTGCTGTTACAATTGCGGTGGTGCGTGTGCGAGGTCGGGTGGGTGCGCGTGTGAAGCTCTTTTCTCTGCTGTTCGCTACTTAAACTACGGAGGTGCGCGTGCGAGGTCAATCTAAGGCCAAGTGTGTTTGTCTCTACTGCGCATGATGGCTTCAGACAAACACACTTGGCCTTTTATAATATAGGATATAGAAACATATACAGTGTATATATATATATATATATATATATATAGCAGAAAGAAAATGGTTCACAGCCAGCTCCTATCCACAGTTATGACAGTAGAGATGCAAGTTAATGAACAACAGATGCGGAGCGCATACACAATAAAAAAACGCTAGGTGTAACAATGTTCCATGATCTGAGCCGTATATGAAAACTTAGTGCAGCCTGAATGATTCACAGAAAGACCACAACAAAACCAAAGGACGGTTACTCACCACCCCAGGTAAGGAGGAAAATCTGTCCAACAGGATCGTGCAGAAGACGGCTGGCGTTGTTTTCAGTATGCGCTCCTGCCGTGTCTGAGCCCAGACTCCAATACACTTCCGGGTATCACGTGTTGCAATCCTCCAATAGCAGTCTGTTAGTAAGTCTCCCAAACAAAACGTCACTTTAGACGAACTGATCCACAGCGTAGCTGAGAGGAGCCCAGAGCCGGTCAGGGAAATTAAGTAACTTGTATATATAGATATATATATATATATATATATATATATATATTATTATCTATTTAAAAATAAAAATAAAATTTTCTTTTATATGAAGAACATTGGAGGTTAAAGTATTTATATTCAAAAACATTACAACACATTAATACATATAACAATTTATTGAGAATTATATCGCATGTTTCAAGATATTTAACTGGAAAGGGCTCAAAAGTGAATATATATGTATATATACACATACATACACACAATAGCCCTTTCCACTCAAATACCTTCCCATATACCATATCCCTTTCAGCTCTTATAAAACATATTTATCAATTTAAATAGGATTTATCAAAAAATGTATATATATATATATATATATATATATATATATATATAATATATATATATATATATATATATGAGTGTAATAGTTTATTTTAATATGTTAAATGCATATTGTAAACATTTTTTTAACCCTTTACAGTTTACGCTAGGTCTTCGGTTGCACTAATAATTCAAGCACAGTTTCTGTTTGCGCTCAAGCACAACCTTTTACTTTCAACTTGTAATTTGCACGTTAGCGCTGTCGCGATATAGCTTATTACATCTCGTGCTAACATTAGAGCCACACTTGTAGAGCCCCACTTGTAATCTAGCCCTTAGTGAGCCAATGACATGAGACACTTCTGTGTAGCGACCAATCAGCAATAACACTGCTATAATAAAATTATCTTAACATATTAGAGCATTTTCTTTTTCTTTTTTTTTTTTTTTACTTTTGTGTATCTTTTCTGTGTTTTGGTCATGTAAAATCACTATAATTTCATTAAAACCGTTTGCTTTACAAAAGCTCACTTTTACAAACTATTGATTTTCTGTATACAGAATCATTATATTTTCTAAAATCAGTTTGAAATACAAAGTAAATTATAAACATTTTAAAATTATAGTATATCAATATTATCTCACAAGAGAACCTGCAGTCCGTATTTATGAAGCAGCGGTCATCAGATTGCTGCTTCCCTAACCTCTTCGCCAGGTGGCGAATTTCAATCTCCCCGGTCTCGTCCGACCGGGGAGATTGACAGCTCCTACTCGTGAATGATTGGATGTGCGCGGGCAGGGGGCGGCGTTGCACAAGATCGCAAAATTGTGCTGCTGTGCAATGCTGAATCCCGGCACCGGAATTCAGCCTGCCAGAGGCAAAATGCAGCGGACAGGGGCGCTTGATAAATTGACCCCAATCAATTCTAGCTGCAGGCTCATGTATAGTAAAAGTTTGTTTTATTAACTAAAACAGTACCAGTTACAAACAATGACGCTAAAGGTGGGGATGCCTGGGTATTTAACTCAGGTAACAAAATCTGTGAATACTTGTTAACTGTCCCTATTTTCCAAGGACAGTGAAACTTTTTTTTACCTTCTGAGGTGTAGGCTTGCCATAGATGAATGAGTGTGGGACTTAGACATGAGGTCTTTGTTGGTAATATAATACATCACAGGTTTTTTCATGCGTCAGGTGTAGTGCTCGTATTTACAAGTTTAAAGTAAACACAAACACTTGAGCACAACTGAAGTTAACGCGCATCCTCCAAACTCTGGTTTACAGTTTTGTGAAACAAAAAAGTGTCACAAAATATATAAAAAATACAGTAGAAAGTATAGTTATACTCATAAACAATACCATCTAATAAAAACTATTTTAAAAAAAATTGCACAAAAAAGTTATAATAGCTCAAAAACATGAGGTCTTAGGTGTTAGAAAAAAATAGCAGGCAAAGGGCTTTAACATAGAGATACATACATATACATGTCTAAATATGTATATGTATGTATATGTATATATTGTATGTGTGTACATATGTATTTATGTAACTAAGTATATATATGTATTCACAGACATATATATATACACCTATAAATGCATAAATACATATGTATACATATATATATATATATAAATATATATATATATATATATATATATATTTTATATATATATATATTTTTTTATTTTTTTTTTTACTATGTACTTACTATAAATATTTCACATTCCAATGTGCTACACATAGCAGAATATGTTCTATGTATTTATAAATAGATGTTGCTATATATATCTATACCTATATATAACTATATATATATATATATATATATATATATATATATATACACTGTCAGAAAAAAATTGCAAAAATTCTTCCTTTAGGGGCACAACAGCTTGTCACTGGGGAAGTACCCTCAAAGGTACACTCGCTGTACCTTTTAACATGGGAACATATAGGTACCCTTGCTGATTGTACCCTTCAAAGGCAAATATGCACCTTTGGTGACTAAATTAGACCTCATTTCTATGCTACAATAAAGTACCCTCAAAAATGGTGCAACTTGGCCTTTTAAAGGGCCATAATACCCAAATGTTTAAACACTTGAAAGTGATGCAGCATAGCTGTAAAAAGCTGACTAGAAAATATCACTTGAACATCTCTATGTAAAAAAGAAAGATATTTAACCTCAAAAGTTCCTCAGTAGCCACCTCCCATTGTAAAGGATTTCTAAGCAGCATTTTAGTGTGTTTGTCCTAGGACAGCTTAGGGGATGAGCCTCGTGCAGTCTCATATAATTTCAACAATCAGGTAAAGGAAGCTTACTATGAAATCACATGAGAGGCAAATCTCATGATATCACAGTAAATAGTTCATGACCTCAGCCCTGCTAATGCTGATTGGCTGCAGTTAATTTCTTCATTTTTTTTATAATTGTTTACCTGCAGCTGGGAGCAGCTGAGTATAACTTTTTATACAGAACTTACTCTGCTGAGCTGAGGAGATTGTGAGGTAAAATATCTTCCTTTTTTACATAGAGATGCTTAGGTGATATTTTCCTGTCAGTGTTTTACAGTTATACTGCATTAGTTTCAAGTGATTTAGCATATGAGTATTATGTCTCTTTAAGCGTACTGCCCCAGAGACAAGCCCTTTGTACCTCAGGATGGCAAATATGTACTCAGAGAATATTAAATATGCTGTTCCATCAAAATGTTTATATAACGTTCAAATATGCATTCACCTACTGTATTCCTGTTCAGAAAGTATTACATTAGCCATACCGCAGTTTGTAAGTAAAAACATCTGAAAGATTCAGGCAAATCAACCAGTTCCTAAATGAGCTACTCATAATGCTCTATTTCACTCTGTACTAGACTCTAACAACACCCTATTTAACATAGGGTGACATGCCACATTAAACATAAACATAAAGAAAACAACATAATAATAATAATAATAATAATAATAATAATAATAATAAAATATAACTCTAACGAAAGGAAGGGGGTTCAGCGAAGGGATAAACGATAAAACTCACTACCATACATTGAAGTGTCACTCTATGCAAAATATATGTAAATGAGTCTATTTCCCCAGTACAAATTTTGTGATGAACCTTCTACCAATAGATGGAGCTGTGTTACACATGTCAAGGAACTTTCAACCAATAGATGGCACTATGGCATGTTACACAGAGTCCATGTATGTGACTGATGAAAGGTTACAATTTTTTTTATTTTTTTAAAAACAGGTTCTTAAACAGCTCTTGTTAATTTATAGGGGCATATGTATCAAGCTCCGAATGGAGCCTGATGCCCCGTGTTTCTGGTGAGCCTGCTTGCCAGAAACAGCAGTTATGAAGCAGCGGTCACAAAGACCGCTGCTCCATAAACTGTCCGCCTGCTCTGAGCAGGCGGACACACATCGCCAGAAATCAACCTGATCGAGTACGATCGGGTTGATTGACACCCCCCTGCTCTTGTGAGCTGCTGGTGCAATGCTGAATACGGCGAGCATATTGCTTGCCGTATTCAGCGAGGTCTGTCGGACCTGATCCGCACTGTCGGATCAGGTCTGACAGACCTTAATAACTAGAGGACATAGAATTAAAAATTATTTGTATTCTGGCCCATAGTTGGGAGTGATGTTGTTTAGTGTTTTATAGGTTAGAGTTAATACCTTGAATTGTATTCTAGAGTGTATGGGTAGCCATGTGTGGGTGCTGGCAGAGTGGAGCAGCTGAGAACGCCATTTAGAAGTAGATTGCAGTATTGTCAATGCATGCCAAAATAAGGGAATTTATATAGTATAGTTTCTTGAGTAAGGAAAGGTCAAATTCTGGAAATGTTGCACATGTGTGCAAGGCAAGACTTGGTAAGAGCTTGAATATGTGGAGTGAATGTGAGTTCAGCGTCAAGTGTGACCCTAAGACAGCAGACCTAGGCTGAGGTGCTGAGATTAGAGTCTACAACTGTAAGAGAAATGTCAAGTGTCGGATGTCTCGGACAGGGGGAATAAGAAGCAGATCAGTTTTATATAGGTTGAGTTGGAGGTAGATTAAGGACATCCAAGAATAAATTGTAGAGAGAAAGTTGGTAATCTGGTTGAGTAAAGAGGGAGATATATCAGGAGAGGAAAGATACATTTGGGCATCATCAGCAGATAAGTGGTACTGGAACCTTAAGAATGGTATATGTTTTGCAAAGAAGGAAGAATAGATAGAAAAAAGCAAGGGAACCATGGCAGAGCCGTGTGGTAGTCCTATTGAGAGAGGCAAAGAATCAGAGGATATGCTGTCAAAGGAACCTGTAAGTAAGCCATTTGAGGGATAGTATATGTCTATGTGTGTATGGGTTTGTCTGTGTGTGTTTCTGTCCGTCTGTGTGTGTAAATGTATGTGAGTGTATATGTCTGTGTGTGAATTTATGTGTGTGTGTGTATATGTCTGTGTGTTTATGTCTGTCTGTGTGTGAATTTATGTGTGTGTCTGTATATGTCTGTGTGTGTGTCTGTCTGTGCATAAATGTATGTGTGTGTATTTGTCAGTGTGGGTATATCTGTCTGTGCATAAATGTATGTGTGTGAATGTATGTGTGTATATGTCTGTGTGTGTATGTCTGTCTGTTTGTGTGCTTGTCTATCTGTGTGTGAATTTATGTGTGTGTATATGTCTGTGTCTGTGTATGTCTGTGTGTGTCTAAATGTATGTGTGTGTGTATATGTCTGTCTATGCATAAATGTATAATGAACGTAGAGTCAGCAGCACTGTTGATATTTATAAACCTTTTATTGGAATAGCTTAAAACAGCAACGCTTTGGGGTTTAACCCCTTAATCATGCTCATCATGAGTATGATTAAGGGGTCATCATGAGCATGATTAAGGGGTTAAACCCCAAAATGTTGCTGTTTTAAGCTATTCCAATAAAAGGTTTATAAATATCAACAGTGCTGGTGACTCTAAGTTCATTATTATCTATCTTGGGGTAATTGCAGTTATACCCCTGTCACTCGTGCACTAATCAAGACAGCGGTGCTGATATCCCATAGAAGTGGACTGTATGCATAAATGTAAGTGTGTGTATATGTCTGCACAGCCCGCACAACAAAGTCACACAAGCTGGGAATGCAGCGTAATAAATTCTAACCAAAACCATTGTATCCCCTGATATCTGAGAGTGTGTGTTTGTCTATGTGCATGTCTCAGTGTGTGTAAATGTCTGTGTGTTTGTGGTTCTGGACACCTATAAACTATTAGTATGTAATAGTTGTGATCAGTGGGGCAATAAACATACTAAATCTACTGAAAAGCAGTGATACTTTTGTACATTAATTAGGAGTAATAATTGGAAGTGGGTGGTATTCAGAGACTCATCTAACAGTTTGATTATATGTCGCAGCTTCACCTGGGTGATTACTCAACCTGTCAGCAATTTATTGCTTTGTATAGTGACCAATATCCAGCATTAATCCTTAATTAACAAAGAAAATGAGAATTTAGTACCTACAGATCACAGCATGAGAGCTGCAAAAACCAGGAAAATGGAAGGGATTGATTTAACCCTTGCAGTGTAAACCTAAATATTATTTTGTCTATTATATTAACTTTGCAATGAAAATAACAAGACAAATACATTGCAAAACATCTTATCCTCAAATCGCACCCTGAATTCTACAACCAGAGAATTAAAAATTATTTTTATAAAGTATATTAATATAAATTGTATATAAACTAATGTTATGTTTGTTTGTAGGTGTAAAGTTTAACCATATACACTATTGAAAGTAATTTGTAAGACTTTCCACCCTTATTTTGTTATATCTCTGAATTTTTTATTTAGTTTATGAGAAAAATATATGTTTTAAAGTTAAAAAACAATCTCAATTAAGCACACCACATGAAATGTATATTTTTGTACCTCTTAAAAAAAGGATATTTAATTTCTCCCAAAATCAGCACAGATGTGTAAGAAAAATACCCGCATATGACAGTCTATAACAATAGATTTGTTATAAGTTTAGTCTTTAGGCAAATAATTAGCCTTATCAAACCTTGTTTGTTTATTCCAGGGTTTCCTGTGTCTTCTTAATTATGGAGTTGCAATTTATCGTATACTTCTGGAAGAGTAGACCAGAGCTCCAGCTTTAATGTGCGTGTAGTGTACATCATGACGCGTTTCGCTGACCAAACGGCTTGTTCAGAGGATTCACTCCCTTGATACCAGGGATGCAAAGGATTTAAACAAAGCTGATTTCAGCTTCCGATTATTAATACAAATCTGCTGCTGAGCTGAACACAGCCCGGTGATTGGCAGATACATACATAAGTCACTAGTAATTGGCTCAGCAGCCATGTTCAGATCAGGTTTGGCAGTGCATTGACAAATTGGATATGACTTCAACTAGATGTTTAAACTCTATGTAGGGGTTGAACACAGTTTTATAAAAGAATTAGTGCAATAAGAAAAATCTCAATTTCCCTTTAAATGCTTTTTTTTATATAAATGAGAGAATGGTTTGAACATATATCTGTATATTTTTCACAGTAGTAAAACCAAAGCTTAAGATCCTGTTTTTTTTTTGTTTTTTTGTTTTTTATAAAGAATTTTTATTGAGGTTGTGTGAGAACAAATACAACTTATGTAAAATAACATATCGTAAGACAAGTATAAATGGTACATTTCAAGTAAACAGCTTCCATGGAGAAAGTTAAGATTCACTTTGTGGGTTATGCTGTGTAGAAACCTGGAACCTCTTTTTCATTTTTACTTAGGTAATACATATATAGGTACGAGATATGATGTGACCGCACCACCCAATTATTAGAAGATATGCTCAGGCATGGGATGAAGTCCGGTCCCAGACTATATAATAATAAAAATCAAGAATCCCAGCCAATGAGTCTTAGAATAAAGAAGTTTTTATTTTTCAACAAAGGATATGTTCCAGTGTGATCTTTCACACTATGCAATCATAACAAACATAGGGGAAACATCTGATGTAAGTTCATTCAGATCCACACATACCCCATCCACCAAACACATCTGTATCCAACAATCAGCACAAAAAATAAAACGTAAAAATCAAGAAAAAACAATAATAGTACCAAAAAGTGAAAAACTTCACTATCACTCCCAGGGCGTCCCCTGGGAGTGTGAATAGACACCACCAAACCTGGACTCTATTAATGTTAGAACCCTAAAGAGTGTCCGCTAAATCTATAACTCTATGATATTATATAGAACAAGAATGTCTCGTTATGTTTCGGGTACTCCTCGAACAAGAATGTCTCGTTATGTTGCAAGTACTCCAACTGTAACAGTGTGTGATCACTTAAAAGCATAGGCAAATATCTTGTTGCCAATATATGAGGACATATATAGGTACCTTCCTCTGATAACACATGGGCCACTTATGGACCCTAGAAAGTTTGAAACATTAGAAAGAAGGAAGAGTTTTCTCTTATACTAAGTTGTTGTAGTGAAATATGCGGGTATGTTGCGTTTAAATCAGACACTACAACTGGATTAGTAGTCGAATAAAATAATTCAGAACAGTCTTCCTAGGCTAAAAAGATAAGGTATGGTCAATGATATGGGAGACTGTAAATTATATGTATAAGAAAAGTAGATAGGGTGCGATATAGGCTAGACAAATCGCTTCAGTAATCCTCCTGAAACAGGAGGTATATTATAAGAAGAGGTGGAGGGGGAGATGGTAATGGAGTATATTAAATGTGTAAATGTATTAATAGCGCCTGGGTTGGGACAATGACTCAACTAATAAAACCTTAGGATCACAAAGCTAATATAACACCTAGAGCTTATAAGAAATGTCTCGTATAATGAGGGCATAAATGGGAATAACAATGATGCAGGACCTGCCTGCTCCAAAGACACTATATGAAACTATATAAAGGAAGCTGTGCGTATATATTTATAGGTCTTTATATTAAATCATTAATGTCATTCAGGCAAGGGCTATATGTAAAATGGAGTGTTAAACAAATGGGCCAAAGGTAATAGACTTAGTAGGGCACAGAGTAAGGCTGTAATTGCGGCAATCGTGTAAAGGTGATATATTAGGGATGGGTCATGCACTGGTAAAGAAAAATTGGGGTATTTACATGAATTATATGAAAGGGCAAAAATAGACTATGGGAGTTAGGATGGGACCATTTTAAATTACAATACACATAGCTATACAAGATTGTCCTTAGAACGATATGGAATCTAAAATTGGAGTTGAGGCAGGGTTAGATTACCCAATCTATGTGACCTGGGTAGCAGCAATGAAGCTGCAACATTATAGAGAAGGCAACAAAACAAAACAATTGGGCCTTATAGGACAACTGCAAGATGGAACATAACAAATGTTAGGACGCAGCCTCGGCCGCTGGCTACGTCTGTACTGTAGTGAAAGAAATAATCCCACCATACAGCTGCACTAATATAATGTGAAGAATAGTCAATATAAATGTTTTATATGTCTCCACAGTCACAATTCTGCCAGGTTGAGGAGTATGTAAAGTAGCAGGACCCATCTAGTAGAACATATAGCATCTCTGAACACCTCAGTACAATAACAGCCGTAGGGGTGCACTAAGAAAACACACATTGCATATAGATATCATATTAAAAAAAAAAACATAACTCTTATCAAATGAACAAAGGACAATAAAACAAGAAAATTGGCATAGGAACATTTTCATCGGATAGCCCTAAGTACTGCACAGACTGTGTCCTAAGGCATGAGACAGGTAACAAGATGTGCATATGACAATATTTTGGCATTAATACAATATATAGTATACTTAATACATGAGAAGCAGCCATCATCAAAATACACAAGATTGGCGACAGTATGAGATAGTAAGTATTAGTCCCTGCAGCTTAGGAAGTATACAGTAATGTAGGTTTTAACAGAGACTCAGTTGCATATTGGGTATTGTAGCAGTAAGCAAATATTAACATCATTGTTTCAGATCGCTCCAGAGTACATCATATGAGGAGTAAGTCACTAACCCACACCATCTTGTCTGGCTACAATGGCTATATTGCCAAAAGTGATGAGGCTAGGGAAAGCCTTAGGCAGGAGCAGCAAGCTAAAGTCTCGGTCTGTGGTGTATGAGCAATGCTGAGTGAGGACCTCCGAATGAAGGGACAGTTCTAAGTGTATAGGGTAAGGGTCCCTCCGAGTTGCTGCTCTTTTGAACCTATTTATCCACGGCTGGTCCCGAGGGGCTCTGTGAGTCCCGGCGCAAGGGATTGGGCATTTCACTGGTATTTTGTGATCAGCTGCGCCGGGTGACATACAGGTTAGACTGCCACTGTTTAGGAGCTGCAAGCGTTCAGTCATGTAGGTTTTCCCTTCTGTGTCCGCCACTGACACATACGATGCTGCCATCATATGGTTCACTCCCTGTGGGTTTTCTATCTGATGCTTCGTAGGCGACGAACTCTGTGAACCCACAGCTCCCCTATGCTCCTGAGCAGGCATGAGTGAGTAGGCAGTGTAAGTTGCTGATGTCGCTGCTGACTGCTGGAACTCCATTGTAGTTCGGCATCTGAGCACAGCTTTACACCCATCCAGAAACATATGCATCTGCTTCACAATGTGGTCCGCATCCTCCATGATAAGATAGGGTAACGGTCCCCGCAGTTGGGGGATAGATATAATAGCCCTTGGTTAATTTTGCTCTTAGCTGGAAATGTTGATTAGGCCGCAAGATGGCTGCTTTAGACCACGCAGTCGGTTATGAACATATCAGGGTTGTGGGGTTCTGTGTATGAAGGGTTACTCTCCTTAAAAGCGGATGTTAAGAACGGCAGTAATTCCAGGCCATCACCAGTAGCTTAATAAAATAGTAGATGGACCCAAACAGTCGCTGATTTTGGTTGATATAAATAGTATAGCTGGAGCTGCTGATAAGTGCGACCGTCTGGTTTCAAGGCTCTTAAGATCCTGTTTTAAGCCCCATTTTCTCAGGGCTAAAATAAACCATACTGATAATTCTAAGGCCAGACAGTTAAGGTGCTACAAAATTCTGATTTATGTTATGCACAGATTCCATTTCCATCCATAGCACAATGTATCCTAAGGCAGCACATAGCATGATGAAGAGAACAGACAGAGAGTGAAGTATGGGATTGCAAGCAGGGGTGATTCTACGCCATTAAATTTGAGGGTGCAAAAAAAAATTGCTAAATACCAAGGGTATAATAAGGCAGAGTTGGTGGACCCCATCTTCTACTACTTATTCCTACCTTATATTAACCCCTCTCTCCCTCCATTTCCCCACTATTTGCTGTGCATAGAGCACTGGGCATTTAAAAATCTACTTTAAAAATGTATGGCAGATGTCACTTTTAAGGTTTTGGGGTTCTACAGTACTGACTTGGCAGGCAATGCACCTCCTAGAATTGTCATTGCTTTAAGGAGCCCATGTATCAGGTCTGATGTGGACAGGGTCGGACTGGGAACAACAATTAAAGGTGGAGCAGCCCACAACAGTTAGACTTCTGTCAGCTAGATAGCCATAATAGACCAGTGCCTCTGCTTAATAGCCAGATAGAAAATGTACTTTATGCCTTACAAAACAGGCAGAAAGTCAGTAACAGCTCTCCTATTGTTACCCATATTAAGGGGCCTCTATTTAGCAGCAGGGCCCACATAAGAGCCCGCCCACCAGGCATTTGCCCTATATGCCCTGTGGCCAGTACCGGCCTGGATGTGGATGCACAGCTGGTCTAGAGTCTAATGTGGACATAAAGATAGAAAAAAAAGTAGTTGCAGAGGCCATATATCTGGTGTGAGGTGTGATGTGGATATGTAGCTAGTATATAGGGGCTGCAGAAATGTATCTGACTTGTGTGCTAAAAAGAGGGTCTAGTACGCTTTAGTGTGGGGTCTAATGTTGGCATACAAATAAAATTTGTTTTTTTCATAATATTTTTTTTAGTTTGCTTTTTTTTAATTTTATTTTTAAGATAGATTTAGAGTATTAGTGTGTTCTTAGACATTTAGAGCTATACAATACATTGGTGTTTTAATACACAGTTGTGTCTCCCATGACTTTCACTAAAATGTATCTTCCAAGACGTTAAGAGCAAAGGCAGAGAGTACGAGGGCTAAATGTCAGTGACCTATTATTTAAACTACTGTATCATTTCATGTACAATAAGCTCCTTCATTCTGCAGATAGAAGCTTTGTGGGGGCAAAGCTGTAATTAGATATGTAGAATATTTAAAAGAGCTTTTAACCAAGATACAAAAAAACGATGCTTTAATATGACGCATTCAGAATTTTAATTCCTTTTTTTTTTTTTTTTTGGAGACAATTTTATTTGAGATTAACTACTTAAATGCTGAACATTGTTAGTATGACCTTTAGAGAATACATGGGCTTATTATTAAAAAGCATGAATGTGTTTAGTAAAAAAATAAATTTGGTTTTCCTAGTTAATTAAAGGCCTGAATCTTAAAGGGACAGTCTACACTAAAATTGTTATTATTTTAAAATATAGATAATGTCTTTACTACCCATTCCTCAGCTTTGCACAACCAACATTGTTAGATTAATATACTTGATATCCTTTAAAACTCTAAATTTCTGCCTGTTTCTAAGCCACTACAGACAGCCTCTTATCACATGCTTTTTTATTTGCTTTTCACAACAGAAGACTACTAGTTCATGTGGGCCATATAGATAACTGCGCTCATGCCCTCAGCACAACACAGCACTAATTGGCTAAAATGCAAGTCAATAGATAAATAAAAAGTCATGTGATCAGGGGGCTGTCAGAAGATGCTTAGATACAAGGTAATCACAAAGGTAAAAAGTATTTTAATATAACTGTATTGGTTATGCAAAACTAGGGAATGTGTAATAAAGGGATTATCTATCTTTTAAAACAAAAACAATTCTATTGTAGACTGTCCCTTTAATGCAAAAACAGTGAAGGACAATGTAAATTTAAAGATGACATGGTTTGGGCATAGTGGATTTTCTCAGATGATTAGATTCACTAAAGTGACACATGAAAGTGATGCAGCATAACTATAAAAAGCTGACTAGAAAATATCACATAAGCATCTCTATGGAAAAAGGAAGATAGTTTAACTCAATATTTCTTCCGTGATCCAAAGCTACCTGTACACTTTTTTTTTTTTAATAGATTTTTATTGAGGGTATAGCAAAACTACAACAAAATACATTTTGCTCAATATAACACAAGAGGTATATTAGATGATAATACAGATACCGTACATATACAGATACATAAGGTCCTATTGAAGAGTAAATCTGTTATTATAGCATTTTTATAGCATTAATAAGTGAAACATAAGTCAAATAAAAGGAGGTTGGGGAGCAAACCTAAAAAACAACCTATTTTCCCTCATAAATAGCTGAGGCCACTTTAGAACCCCAATAAATATAAGTTACTACTCAGAGGATTTTTAGGTAGTACAGGCCCATTTTAGGCCTACACTCAGCATTTTCCTTCACATATCTTCCAGAGCCATGGGTAGGCCCAGAAACCTAAAACTAAAATTGAAGGAGGTCATATCAATAAACATGACAACATGAAATAGAAAAATAATCACCACTGTGTCAGAAAAACATAAATTTAAGAGTTACTTCCCCTATAAGTCTGAGTGCCAACATTTATTGGAATATAACTGTTCAGATTATTATGATTAACACAGGATCAGAGAAACTAAAAATAGATGTCACAAGTCCAAAGGATTAATAACCTAACTTAATATAAAAGGTAATCAGGATTACATGACTCTGAAATCATTTGAGGGCAATTAAGTAAATATATCAACCTAGATGGTAATCACTATAAGAGTTGCTACAGCTAGCAGTTATTAATTTAGTCTGAGACTATAAATCTTGGTAAGTCTGACAAAAGCTTGTAGTTAAGGAGTGAGTATGTCATCCACTGTATTTATTTCAATATTTACCACCTTGTCACCTATACCAACCAAGCCCATCAACAAGATCCAACTCTCAGAAGTACATGCGAAACAGATATATTGACCACCCCTATAATCCTTGAACCCCAAGCATCATATCACAAATTCAAACACATACATTAGGAATATATTGGGCTAACAGTTATACCTAACCTAAAGGGATGAACAATTAGCAGACAATAAGACATACAAGAACAGTCATGCTGAACTTTTCAGTATTGAGATCCGGAGAGTCTGTTTTACACTTACATAGATACAAACTAAATCAAAGGCTCTACGAACAGGGCAGAGAAAGCATAACTCTGCCAAAAAGAGAGTATGGAGGATAAGCTAATTATCCCTTACCACACAAAAGGGGGAGGGGGGGTGGATTAAGAGGCCATAGGTTCTCAAAATTCACACAATAAAAACTCCAAGGATGCTGGGCTTATCATCTATCTATTAATATAATATAATTAACTGGATTAACTCATGAACAGTATATAGATGGATCGTCATACATTCATAAATTGTCAGAGCCAGGCATGGAAAAGGTCAAACACTCAAGTTAATACTACTCCACACAGATCCACACATTAGCCAGTAAAAAAACATTCAAACTTCATCACAGATGTGAGAGAGATAGCCCATACATGCAACAATAGATAGTTTCCTATAATAGAAGACATAATAAAGGGCAAAAACAGGTAATAATGTGATATAAAATACTAGGAAATATAATACATCCAAAATCCCCTGTAGTTCTAAACATAATAGAAACACAAAGGGGACACAGTCATAAAATCCACACATTATTAGATATTAATCTTCATTAATATAGGTTTCTCAGCTTCAGCTATTATACAGTTATTTAATGGGTCCTAGAGCTGTAGAAGATCAAGAGCATATACAATATTACTTAGGTCCTAAAAATATTACATTCTCACTGTAAGTTATCCTGGACCTCGAAATATAATGGAAAAGCGAAATAGAATAATAGACATTGTAACATGTTAGAGAAATTACATGCATGGTCATACTCACTCCTCCAGAGGAACACATAAATGTTTAGTAGGAACACTCAAAGACTTTCATTACTAGTTGAATACTGGTACAACCTAAACACATCCTGTAAGTAAAAATAAACTAAAACAAGGATTCTATCATAAATAAGCAGATAAGTAAGAGCTAAAGAAAGTTGTGTTAGGTACTTTAAAGCCATGCATATATGGGGCAATAAAAAAAAATTAAACCCCTAAAGTCTCAGTAGTAAGATAGTCCCTCATACAATTGTCCCGTAAAAAACCTCTCATACCTAGTGCCGCATAGATCAGAAAGTCCCACCTCTACCGTACTTGCAGGCACTCTGGGACCAAGGGCAATGCGCAACTACCCTAATCCAGTCCGGACAACTGAGAAGACGGTGGTACCCTGGTAGATCTGATCGACATGGATCACAGATGGATCATCAAGGTAAGTCTGTGGAACCAGCCAGATGACAGCTCCTCCAAACAGGGACCGGGCAGCGTTATTATGAGAGGAGAGGTGTCCCAGCGGCAACAGGTCAGGCTGGATATATGGATTCTCCCCGATTACCATCTCAGCTTGTGCGCTACCCCCGGCATCCAAAGAGCCAGCAGCAGCTCCCCGGGTGGGGACTAGGAAAAGTAGGGAGGTCTCACAAGCATCCAGCTGCCCACAACCCCTCGGAATCACAACAGAAGGAGGGCTTCTTCCTGAAAGTGCTTCGCCGCACCACTTAGGCAAATCTGTACTCATCCTTCCCTGGTTCCCAGGAAACTCCATCTCTGGTGAGGGATGGCTGGTGGCATTCACTTGGGTAGGACTTTCATGCAGAATAGGAGCCACAGGAGGCTCATTATCATCTCCTTCCGTACTCGGGAGTCTGATGATCGACATGAGCCGGTCTAATCTACTTAACAGATTGCGATCATATTGTTCAAAAAGGGCTAATATAGCCATGCGAGAGTCCTCCATGTTCACACCACCACGTGGCTAGGCCGCACTTTGTAGCATAAACTATAAACTGAGGAAGCACTCCCAGATCGTGCTCCAACTTGTATAGCAGGGTTCTAGTTAGGGGTATATTACGTCTCCATCATTTATAAGCTCTCAGATCAAAAGGAACCCCAAAAAACCTATGTTAAAGCCAGGAGCTACTGTCTAAAGCGTCCAGTCTCCACGGCAGTTAGCTCCGCCCCCCACCTGTACACTTTTTACCGTCATGGTATGCTGGGGAAAAAACTGCAGCCAATCAGCTTAATCAGTGCTGAGCTTAAACTTTGCTTTAATGTGGTCTTGTGGGATTTAATTGAATCTCAAGAGGTTTTATATTAAAGGTCCTGAGTAGGGATGGGCGAATGTGTTTATATTCGAATTCAAATGTTCTAACGAATGTTATTGTAATGTTGATAAGCACAAATATTCTTAAAAATTCTATTATCGAATGTTATTTACAGTTTTCGAATGTCACATTCAAATTCAAATGTCAAATTCGAAAGTCACATTTGAATTCGAATATTACATTTATAAAACACAATTGTAGACTAGAAATACTATTTTGAATTTGAATGTGACATTCAAATTAGAATGTCACATTCGAATGTCACATTTGAATTTGAATATTACATTTATAAAACACAGTATTAGACTAGTAATACTATTTTGAATTTGAATGTCACATTCGAATTTGAATGTCACATTCAAATACGAGTATTACATTTATAAAACACAGTATAAGACTAGAAATACTATTTAGAATTCGAATGTGACATTCAAATTTGAATGTAGCATTCAAATTTGAATATTACATTTATTAAACACAGTTGTAGACTAGAAATATTTTTTTTTAATTTGAATCTTACATTTGAATTTGAATGTCACATTCGAATTTGAATATTACGTTTCGAAATTGAATGAATACATAGCTAAACATTCTATTATTCAAACGAATATTTTTGAAATTTATTGAAAAATTTGAAAATGAAAATTCGAAAAAAGAATGTTAGAATGTAATATAAACATTTGAAATTCGATTCGAACGAACGAATGTATCAAAATACATTTTAAATTTTTAATTTTTTATTTTTTTTATTTTATTTTTTATTGAGGACACAAAGCGTACAAAACACAACAGAATAAAGTAATTTAAACATTCAGTACATATCTGATTTGAAATAGATGTTAAAAGTCCTCATTTTTCATTTTTTCTTCCCCTTTTAACCATATGTGAGGCCACTTTTGGACCTATGTAGCGATATAAATCCAAGTCCAAGGGGGTTGCATTTTAAACATGAAAAAGAAAACAAACAATTAAAGAAAAGGTGCATCTAAACAGATATTATTGCTAATGTTGCTAAACATTCTAGTTAACAAGATGCACCTGCCCGAGCCAGGCATAATAATAGTGCAAGGAACTAAATTATTTAAAAAACAGAAACACAGACAACTTATAGCTAGCACAGATAATATATTGAGGAGAAAAACAAAATATGTTAACGTATTGTATTCTACAGGGGTAAGCTGGTTATGGCACTGTTTCTTACTATTGGTACTTTGAGCTTGTATAATCTACATCACAATACTCTTATGGACTGAAACCCTATAGTCTAAAGCTTGGGACAGATATTGACTCCTAGTTTAACTGTCAGAACACAGTTCACCATCATGGCCCCGGCCGCAGGCCACAACTGCGACTCCCATCCAAGATACAGGGATCCAGTAAGCACTGTAATATGGAAGGCACATACACCTATCTATTATAATGTCCCTCACATTATAAAAACCACTTCTTTGTGGCAATTTAGTATAGATCTGATTTGTATGGGTTTCATACCAGTAAGCACTGGGCGTCAATTTTTAATGCACCAAATAACCAGCATTGTCACTTTTAAGGGTAACCTAAGGATTAATTTTGAGCAAAGGGATTTCCTTACAAGTTAATAATACTGTGTGTAATGGCATACAAACAAATGTCATGTAATTAATAGCTTAACTAATACTGTCTAATAAGATTGCTGGAATGGGCCTGTGAACATAAAAAAACAAGGTAATACACTCCAATCCACCAAAAACAGAAATAGACAGAATGGAACTTCTACAAACCAACAGGGTATTTAGTTACTTAATAAAAAGAAAAGCTGTGAGTTAGCCCTCTCCTATTATAGGAAAAAGAACAGCAGATTTCGAGTAGGGCTGCGTGAAGATCGAGGGCTCCCTTTCATGTAATTGCCAAGTGGGACTCAATAGAGCATTGGCAGGTAATTGAGCAAGCTGCTGTATTTGTGGACTCAGAGGCAAGGCTGCTTGGGTTCCCAGGTGTTTATCATAGGATCGACCCTCAGCATATATAGGTGGGCTTGAATACCGTATATAGGGAACATGGGGACCGGCCAAAGGTGTACCGACAGGCATAACATATGTCTTGCTGATGTGTGCACTGGAGCGGGAGTCCCCCCCAAACGCCCGCAAGGGCACAGTACCTGTGGAAGTCTTAACTGTCGGTAGAATTCCCATATCCGCACGGGACCACACAAACACAAATGTAGCCGCATCTGTGGCCGTTACGGTTGCGTGCAGTCTCATAATTACATGAGTGTTCTGTTGAGTCGAAGAGATGTGCTCTTTATCCTGGGAAGTAGTTGCCATAAGAGTGTCTTTGCTCCTCTGTGATGTCTCCTCGCAGGGTGAATGCTTCTGGTCGGCTAAAGGAATTTTTCCCTGCAGCAAATCTTTCTGGCAGAGAGGCTCGGCGGGAGTGCTCATGACCGCCTCCTCCCTACCTTCAGAAGCCACGACCGGGTCCTCGATAACCGCCCTCTTCACCAAGTAATCCCAGGGTGCTTTGTTGAGGAGATTCAATAAAAGATCCTCAAGCCGTTCCAAGTATCGGTCTATGCGCATTAGAGGGCTTTCTGCTTGTTCGGTCGCCATCTTTGACATGCAATGGCGTATTTGTAGATTGTGTCTATCCCCCTCTGTTCAATAATCTTTCCCCTCTACTGTTGTTTTAAAGTTCTGCAAGAGTATATTGTATTGTAGTAATATAGCTGTTGTATCTGGCTCGTGCAATTTACCTCGGTTTCCCGAGGGGGGTAACGCCACCTGTTGTGAGCCGCCTCTCCAGGCCCTAATTGTCCGATCTTATTGCCCCAGCGTCAGGAATACAGCAAATAAACAGATGGAAAAAGTGCTTCTGTGTATCTGTGAGATACAGATCGAATATAATGAAATTTCACTGTAAAAGGCATCCGATATAGGAGGAATATTGGATAATCAGCTGGAGCTCTAAGGGAATGCGACCTCTCAGAATCGCTGTACGGACACGCCCCCAAATTATTATTTTTTTAAATACTTTATTTATTTCCAGCACTAGTCACAGCAACAATGAATGCAAATAGCGAAGATTATACAGATTACAATATAAACACTGCCACTGTAACAGTACCGGGTTTTACAATACACTCCAATAATAAAATTTTCTCTGAACTCCCCTTGACTTCTCTGTACCCCTATCTACAATTTGCCATTCCCCAAAATCCTCGTACAACTTTAACTAAACATAGTATCATAAACATTGGTATATGGTCTGCCAGCACATCACATCTCTCTGTTACAGATAATTAGAGAAAACTCCATATCTCTTTATGGATTTGTGGCAGTCTTTAAGCAGTCTCTGATAGCAGGTTGCCATCTCTGTATGGAAACAAAAATTTCTCTACTTATGGGAAAACTGTTAACTAATAACTAGTAACGCAAATTATCACCCTCTATTCCCTCTCCACCCTCCCCTTTCATCAACTGGAGTCTGCACTCCTCAGTCTCATCCCAGTCTCACCTCAAGGCGCCCCCTCAGGTTCAGTCCTCTGCATCTCATTCCCTTCTGTCTAGATAGGTATTGGCTTGTTAATGGAAGATGTTCCATTTTCCGTGTAATTGGTGTGGTAAGTCTAAGCTATCAATAAGGAGCTCCCAATTGTTCAGAAAGTGTTTGGTCCGTAGTGTTATGTCTCCCTGTGTGTCTATCTGTTCATAAACCATTTGTTGTTGCAATGCAAGTTTGAGGTGTGTTAGGTTTGGTGGGTTGGCTGACATCCATTGTCTAAAAATGAGTTTCCTGGCCAGTAGTATCACATTATGGATGAATTTGGAGTGTTTCAGTGTCTCTGTCTCTGTCTGGGAGTATAGAAATATCACCACTGTCAGTGTTAGTTCAAAGCTTTCCCCAACAATTCTTTCCACCCATCTTCTCATCATACCCCAGAATCTTGTGAGTTTCGGGCATTGCCATGTCATGTGTATAATGTCTGGGTTAGGATGTGAGCATTTTGGGCATAGCCCCGAGGCTTCGGGGTCCCACTTGTGAAACATCCTAGGTGTTATATATGCGTTGTGTAACAACTTCATGTGGGATTCACGGATTTCATTTGATAATGAGGCTTTTCTCACCCTCGTGATACTATGCTCAACAATCTGATCTGCGGTTGCCTGTCCCATCAGTGTATTCCAAGTGCTCTGAATGTGGTCTCTAGCAGCGATATTGGGTATTGTCTGGAGGGCCCTGTAAGTGTGAGCAATTGAAGTCATCCCTCCCCTAGTCAGCGACAGAAATCTATAGACCTCACATCCGATGTCAGGCAAGTCTCCGGACCTCAGAAGGCCCTGTACATAGTGTCTCATCTGGAGGAATGCAAAGTGGTGTGTGTTCGGTATATTGAACTCTGTCTGTAAGTCAATGAATGGCCTTATAGTTTTCAGATCCTCCGACAATACTTGTCGGAGGGTCGTAACTCCCCACTTCTCCCACTGCTTAAAGGGTTTGGTAGTGAAATCTGTTGGATAAGTTTGCTCTCCGTTCCATGATTGTGTTGAACAGTAGTGTGAGTGTTTCTGCTGTTTCTCCCTTAACCATTTTATAAAATTCCCCTGGTAGACCATCAGGTCCAGGGGTTTTCTCTAGGGGTAGCATGTCAATGGCCCTAGTGACTTCTCGGGGTTGAATTGGGGCATTTAGCTTGCATAATTGTTCCTCATCCACCTGTGGGAGCATCATGTCTTCCCAGAAGTTTTGTTTCTTTTCTGCGCTCACTTCCTGAGAGTTATATAGATTAGAGTAGTAGTCTATGAAAGCTTTGTGGATGTCTGTTTCCTGTGTTAGTATTCTATCCTCCCTTCTAATGGCTGTTACAATGTTAGGTTTCCTATCTAGTTTGGTAATTTTCGCTAATAGCTTCCCTTTACGGTTCCCATAGCGATAAAATTTGGCTTGCAGTCGGTTTTGAGCGTTTACTGATGTTTGTGTGAGGTGTGTATCTCTAAGGGCCTTTGTGTCTCTGTATTTAATTCTATTCTGGTCTGTCGGATGTCTGAGATACTGGTTCCTGGCATTCAAAAGTTGGCGCAGGAGGAGCTCACCTCTCCTCTTGCATGCTTTAGTGAGTTTTATGGCATACGCTGTCACTACCCCCCTCAGAACTGCCTTTGCTGCTTCCCAGAACAGGGATATGTCATTTATGTGTTGAATGTTAAGGTCCTTGTACACTAGCCACTCCCCCAACAGGTGTTTTTGGAGATTTAGATCGTGGTACAGATATGTAGGAAAGCTCCATCTATTGGACTTCCTCTGGGGTGTGTCAGTGCGCAACTCCAATGTGACTGGGGCGTGATCCGATATTGTTATGGGGTCTATTCTTATCTCCCCAACCCTGGGACATAGGAGTTTGGATACCAAAAAGTAGTCTATGCGGGAAAGAGTGGTTTTTGAGGGGTGCGAGCAAGTATAGTCTCGCGTCTCAGGATTTCTCTCTCTCCAGACATCCGACAAAGATAAGGTGTTTCTAAAGTTTTTCAGGATTAATGTCTCTCTCTTGGAACCTTTCCATGGTTGTATTTGATGTGTGTCACTGTTGGGATTGCGAAATCTATCAGCTGGCGTGTGTGGGGCTATATTGTAATCTCCTCCTACTATAATAGGGAGGTCCGCGAATTGTATGAGCTGGCTTTGAAGGTGATCAAAAAACTGTCTTTTCCCTGTCTGGGGGCCATATATCCCACACAGCACTAGTTGCTGCGTATCTATTTGTACCCTGACCATCAGGTATCTACCTTCCATGTCGGTCACTGTCTGTGAGATAGTGTACTTTAAACCTTTACGGTATAAGATTGCTACCCCTCTTGCGCTTTTTCTTTCATATGGGGTGTAAAGCACCTCCCCCACCCAGCTCTGTTTGAGCTTCTGGTGTTCAATTTGTGAGAGATGCGTCTCTTCCAATACTGCTATATC
Source organism: Bombina bombina (assembly GCF_027579735.1). Lineage (NCBI taxonomy): Eukaryota > Metazoa > Chordata > Amphibia > Anura > Bombinatoridae > Bombina > Bombina bombina. Next base: position 864,941,787 of record NC_069499.1, on the reverse strand, counting down.
AGTTTTTTTGGTGTTAAGGTGTCTTAATATCGTCTTTCTTTTGATGGGGGAGGTTACCCCCATGTTCCATATGGTGATCTTCATAGTGTTAGGGTGCTGTGGTTGCCTAGTGCTCTTATCAACAATTGTCAGTGTGGTGGTGTGTGAGGTGCTGTGTATAGCTGTTTGAAGATATCAGAATGTGCTGTACTTACTCACTCCTGCCGCCACCAAGCTCCGTCCTCTTTTCCCCGGGGGCAGAGCCTCGAGGCCAGACGTGGTCTATCTAATGCTAAATAAAACAATTGACAAAATCTGCAATAAAACCGTTATTGTTCCCCCCTCTTTCCTATCCCCTCCAACAATTTCAACAACCCACAAAGTACTCTCAGCAGTGAGAGAAAGTCCCTTCCCCCCCCCACTTGCAAAGGATATAGGTTATCAAGTCCTAGTCCTTAAGGTATTTAACTCCTTCTCTGCTTCCTTTTGTAGCCTCTGCCTCATGTCTTAGTTTCACGGGTCAGGAGAAGCATTTCTTTGCTCTGGTACTTGTCGTCGCTCTCTCTCTCTTTGCAGATGCAGCTTGAGTTGTTTTGGCGACTCGAAGAACAGTGGACCATTGGCTGTGTGTAGTCGCAATCTTGCTGGGTACAGGAGGGCTGCTGTTCTGCCTTGCTCTATCAGTTGTTTGCAGTAGGGAGAAAATTATTTTCTTTTGGCTGCGACTGCTGCTGAGTAGTCTTGAAACAAGTATACTTTTTTGCCTTCATATTCCAGAGAAGCGATTTTTCTGTAGGCTTGCAGAATTGACACCTTAGCCTGGAAGTTAAGATACTTTACCATGACCTGTCGTGGCTGTTGATTCCCCTCCCCCTGTCTTCTTGGGTCCACCACTCTGTGGGCTCTTTCTACTGTGCATGGAAGACATGACTGGGGGATATGTAGCATCTTTGGTAGGGTATTTTCTGCAAACTCCACTAGCTGTGAACCCGGGAGTGATTCTGGTATTCCCACTATCCGCAGGTTGTTTCTTCTCGACCTGTTCTCCAGATCATCAATCTTTGCCCACAGCCGGTCAGTCTGCTGTTGTAATAATTGAATGGTAGCTTCAGCTTCTCTATGTCGAGTTTCTCCCTCCGCCACCCTCTGCTCTACTTGATTTAGTCTGCCATTAAAGGATTTTACTTCTGCTGTAAGTGAGTCAATTCCTGTTTGCAATTGTTCTATCTTTGGTATGAACAGGGCAGAGATCTGCGAGACAATTGGATGAGTGTCAGCAGAGTTAGAGTTCATCGCTTCTTCAGCCCCCACAGAAGCCTGTGGGGCCTCCACTTGGTTCTTTTTTTTTTCTCGGCATTCTTGAGTCTGCTCGCCATTGTTCCTGTTTGTTTAGTGTAAGAGTTGTAGTATTTTTGCATGCAGCTCAAGAGATCTTTAGCTATGTTAACCAGCTATCTTGTATTTCTGTGGTTGTCCTGCTATATGGTTACAGGGCTTATCTGATGCCTTCTGGGCTACAGAATGGAGCTAGAACTGGGTTTAATATGATGTTTAGTAAGCGGTAGGTGGGCAGGGGGGGGCGGGTCCACACCCCCTAGCCCTGCATATTGTTATGGGTGGTGTTCAGGAGAAAAGTGTCTTTAGGGGTTCTGGGTTAAGGATTCTCCTCTCCCCAGGCTGAATCTTGCCTCTCTGTCTATAGCCTAGGCTGTCAGTAGAAAAAAGGAAAAACCTCTCAAGGCCAGAGAATTTGTGCTTTCAGCAGGGAAAATATAGCTCCACTATATTCGTCTAGTTATTTGGAGCAGTCTCACACTATGCAAGGGCTTATTTGGCGTGGGAGTTTATGTGCTTTCCCCTTTCTATAATAAAGCTCCTCTTCCCTTATGTGTCAGGCTCCCCTGCCTTGTGTTTGTCACTGGGGAATTCTTGTTTAATGCGCCGAGATTGCTGCACTGCTGCGCCAGTACCTAAGGGGTTAATGTCCAGCCTCTCAGTGTTAAATACACAACACAGAATCTTGCCCTTTTCAGGTTCTCCCTGTCACCTTTGAGCTGTTTGCAGGTGATTACACAGTGCACCCCGCACTGTCTACTAAGTGCGCTGTGGCCTGTGTTAGATGTATAATCTCTGGAGCGGGGCCAAAATGGCGGTGTTTCCCGCCTTTGAGCAAATTCTCCCTCCCGGACTTACAATTGTTCTGGGGAAATGTCCTGGCTCTCACCAAGAAGCGGGTGCCTGTCTCTTACTTTCTGAGCGTGGTTTTCTGCCGCTCACGGTCCCTGCGTGTCTGCTCGGCTGCAGCTGCAGCCTCTTTCTCTCACCTCTATCTTGCGGCTTCTGCGGCGGGGGGATCCGGTGACCGATCCCTTGCTGTAAGGTGTCCGGGCAGGTATAGAGTCTCCTGCCAAGGAATTCAGCGTTATTTAGGGGCGCTTAGGTGTTTTTTTTTAGAGTTAGGGAACCAAAAGCAGAGGAGCTCTTTACTCCGCTTCCATTCACTGCGCCCGCCCACCGGAAGTCCCCAAATTTTGAATTTTTAGAATCATTCGCCCATCCCTAGTCCTCAGGAGGGAAATAAAGGTACTGTGCCTGCACATGACAGATTTATGATCCCTTGCAAGTCTCAAGATAAGCATCCAGATTCTTAAAGTCCCTTTTTAAAATATCTTCCTTTTATACATAGAGATATTAATTTCATATTTTTTGTCAGCTTTTTAGAGATGCGCTGCATCAACTGATTCAACATGTATCATGTCCCTTTAACAACTTTGGAATAATGCAATTTTTCTAATTCCTTTATTTGTATTGGCCTTATGCATTATAATTTGGAAAACTCCAATGGCATTTAGTGAAACAGTGCTGTGAGATAACAAAAAACTTTAAACATTTTTCCCTTACAGGTAGGGTGACCATATTGCCGCTTTAAACAGGGACACACATGAAAAATACATTTGTCAGGGTTCTTATACAAACCATTTCTTTAAACAGCCATGAAAACAGCCCTGACATATGTATTTTTTAAATGTTGCCCTTTTTTAAAGCGGCAATATGGTCACCCTACTTACAGGAAAGTTTTTTTATATATACTTTAGTTTATGTCAAAATACCTAATGACATTTCAATGGAATAAAAATGAAATGAAAAAAGAACAAGCAGTACAAGTTAAAATTCTTTGAATATATTTAAGGAACACTAAACACAGTAGTAAAACACAATCAAGAAATGCATAATAAAAAGACAATACAAAAGCACGTAGTTTAAATTTCAAATGTGTAGTTAGTTACATTTCCCTTCCTAATACATCATGTGACAGCCACCAGCCAATCAAAAAAATGCATAAACATATATCCTCCGAATCTTTCAAATGCTCAGTAGGTGCTGGTGCCTCAGAAAGTGTGCATATAAAAAGATTGTGCACATTTAGACAATGAAAGTGAATTGGAAAGTTGTTTAAAATTGTGTGCTCTATCTGAATCATTAAAGTTTAATTTTGACTTGACTGTCCATTTAATGTCTGTCCCATAAATAAGTAGTCACATTCCTGGGGGGGTCTCAATACATACATATACTACAGAACAGACACACTCATGACATCTCTAAATACACATATATACAGGTGGACAGACATGTTCTTGGGCACTTTCTATGCATGTATATATTAGAAGACACACCCACAGGCACAAATATACATACATATAATGGAAGATACACCCACAGGCACAAATATACACACATATAATGGAAGATACACCCACAGGCACAAATATACACAATATAATGGAAGATACACCCACAGGCACAAATATACACACATATAATGGAAGATACACCCACAGGCACAAATATACACATATAATGGAAGATACACCCATAGGCACAAATATACACACATGTAATGGAAGATACACCCACAGGCACAAATATACATACATATAAAGGAAGATACACCCATAGGCACAACTATACACACATATAATGGAAGATATACCCACAGGCACAAATATACACACATATAATGGAAGATATACCCACAGGCACAAATATACACACATATAATGAAAGATACACCCACAGGCACAAATATACACATATAATGGAAGATACACCCATAGGCACAAATATACACACATGTAATGGAAGATACACCCACAGGCACAAATATACACACATATAAAGGAAGATACACCCATAGGCACAACTATACACACATATAATGGAAGATATACCCACAGGCACAAATATACACAAATATAATGGAAGATATACCCACAGGCACAAATATACACACATGTAATGGAAGATACACCCACAGGCACAAATATACACACATATAATGGAAGATACAACCATAGGCACAAATATACACATATGTAATGGAAGATACACCCATAGGCACAAATATACACACATATAATGGAAGACACACCCATAGGCACAAATATACACACGTATAATGGAAGATATACCCACAGGCACAAATATACACACATATAATGGAAGATATACCCACAGGCACAAATATACACACATATAATGGAAGATACACCCATAGGCACAAATATACACATATATAATGGAAGATACACCCATAGGCACAAATATACACACATGTAATGGAAGATACACCCATAGGCACAAATATACACACATATAATAGAAGATACAACCATAGGCACAAATATACACACATATAATGGAAGATACACCCATAGGCACAAATATACACACATATAATGGGAGATACACCCATAGGCACAAATATACACACATATAATGGAAGATACACCCACAGGCACAAATATACACACATATAATGGAAGATACACCCACAGGCACAAATATACACATATAATGGAAGATACACCCATAGGCACAAATATACACACATAATGGAAGATACACCCACAGGCACAAATATACACACATATAATGGAAGATACACCCACAGGCACAAATATACACACATATAATGGAAGATACACCCACAGGCACAAATATACACATATAATGGAAGATACACCCATAGGCACAAATATACACACATGTAATGGAAGATACACCCACAGGCACAAATATACACACATATAATGGGAGATACACCCACAGGCACAAATATACACACATATAATGGAAGATACACCCACAGGCAAAAATATACACAAATATAATGGAAGATACACCCATAGGCACAAATATAGACACATGTAATGGAAGATACACCCACAGGCACAAATATACACACATATAATGGAAGATACACCCATAGGCACAAATATACACACATATAATGGAAGATACACCCATAGGCACAAATATACACACATATAATGGGAGATACACCCACAGGCACAAATATACACACATATAATGGAAGATACACCCACAGGCACAAATATACACAAATATAATGGGAGATACACCCACAGGCACAATCAAAGCCTTTATCTGCATAGACAACAAAAAATACACTTTGCAAATTGATAGGACAGGAATGAGATCTAACCAGTATATAGAACATTTGTTATGTTTATATACCCTGCAAAACAAACATATACAGATAGATAGATAGATAGATAGATAGATAGATAGATGATAGTGCACTAAACTGCACTAATTAAATGCTCCCCTGCTTTAGGTTATACACATTCTGCACATATCTATGTACAGAATGACTGCTATAGGCCCCCAGCACTTAGGCCCGTGTGCCACTGCACCGGCTGCACCAATGGAAGTTCCGCCCCTGACTATGCATGGGTCTTTAGCCATTTGGCAACAGTGTTTTCAAGAATGTTTACAGGAATGTTATACGTTATTGCAAATATTGCTGTCATAGAATGCTAAAGATATGTGTGTGCTCCTAAGCTGCTATCAGTCTACCTAGGTTTACTGTTCACCAAAGGATATCGAGAGAAAAAAACAAATTTGATAACATAAATAATTTGGAAAGTTGTTTAAAATCACATGCTATCTGAATCACAAAAACTTGAGTTTTGACTTTACTGTCCTTTTAAAAATATTTTTGGATGCAAATTGTTAAAGGGACACAAAACCCAGGTTTTTTTTCTTTCATAATTCAGATAGAGCATTCAATTTTAAGCAGCTTTCTAATTTACTCCTCTTATCATTTTTTCTTTGTTCTCTTGCTATATTTATTTAAAAAGCAGGAATGCGATGCATAGGAGCCGGACCATTTTTGGTTGAGAAGCTGGGTTATGCTTGCTTATTGGTGGGTAGATGTAAGCCTCCAATAAGCAAACGCTATCCATGGTGCTGAACCTAAAATGGGCTGGCTGCTAAGATTTACATTCCTGATTTTAAAATAAAGATAGTAACAGAACAAAGAAAAATTGATAATAGGAATAAATTAGAAAGTTGCATAAAATGTCATGCTCTATCTGAATCATGGAAGAAATACATTGGGTTTAGTGTCTCTTTAAATGAAAGCTGATCACATTTTATATGAAACTAGGAAGACCATGATTTTGTACAACTTGGTTTCAGGACTCTAATGCTTATTGGCTGAAGAACTCACACAGAAGGAAAAAAAAGTCAGTTTTAATTAGCACATTGAGGTACATCTCTGTTTCAATAAAATAAAGTGCTGTGATACATTTTTTTTTTTTAGATGGAACACCTAAAGCCACTGTACCTGCCAGGAAACTAAAAATGTGTTGTTTAAATGCAGCACTCTCTCTGCACATACCAGACACAAAAATACCAATTTAATCTTATCAGCACATCAACTTTATTGCATGGATGGATGTGTTGCACCTTTTATCTTGCTTTCCTTCCGACATCAGCTACCTCACCTAGTGGCCTTGTGTTTTATTCCTCTCACTGGTAGCAGGCGAGACTGGCTTTCCCCTTAATCCTACAGGATTTCTATGTTGATCTAAGGTCAAGAGACTTCCCCCTCAGTAACTTGAGACAGCCTAAGTGTTTTTCAGTAGACAGACAATATGTAAAATAACATCACTGAGCAGGGACTAGTGAACAGAAGTGAGCTGATACAGCAGCTAACACCATTACAATTATCCCCAAGGTCAAAATACATTTGTGAATTTAAAGGGACATTCTCTTGCTAAAATGATATGGTCAAATTCATTAAAGGGACATTAAACACTTTGAGATGGTAATATAAAATGATAAACTGTATATAATAAAACAACTCTGCAATATACTTTCATTATTTATTTTGTCCTCTTTGCCTGTAATTCCATTCTGAAATTGTGAGCTTTTCAGTTCCTGTTAGAAATTGAAGTGCAGAACACTGTTAAATCCAGCACAACCATTGGCTGCACACTCTAATGACCTATTTATAACTGTCCCTAATTGGCCACAGCAGAGAAGGTAACACAAGTTACAACATGGCAGCTCCCAGTGTTTTATAGACACTAAGGCCTAGATTTGGAGTTCGGCGGTAAAAGGGCTGTTAACGCTCCGCGGGCTTTTTTCTGGCCGCACCATAAATTTAACTCTGGTATCGAGAGTTTAAACAAATGCTGCGTTAGGCTCCAAAAAAGGAGCGTAGAGCATTTTTACCGCAAATGCAACTCTCGATTCCAGAGTTGCTTACGGACGTGGCCATCCTCAAAAACGTGCTCGTGCACGATTCTCCCATAGGAAACAATGGGGCTGTTTGAGCTGAAAAAAAACCTAACACCTGCAAAAAAGCAGCGTTCAGCTCCTAACGCAGCCCCATTGTTTCCTATGGGGAAATTAATTTTATGTCTGCACCTAACACTCTAACATGTACCCCGAGTCTAAACACCCCTAACCTTACACTTATTAACCCCTAATCTGCCGCCCCCGCTATCGCTGACCCCTGCATATTTTTTTTAACCCCTAATCTGCCGCTCCGTAAACCGCCGCAACCTACGTTATCCCTATGTACCCCTAATCTGCTGCCCCTAACACCGCCGACCCCTATATTATATTTATTAACCCCTAATCTGCCCCCCTCAACGTCGCCGACACCTGCCTACACTTATTAACCCCTAATCTGCCGAGCGGACCTGAGCGCTACTATAATAAAGTTATTAACCCCTAATCCGCCTCACTAACCCTATCATAAATAGTATTAACCCCTAATCTGCCCTCCCTAACATCGCCGACACCTACCTTCAATTATTAACCCCTAATCTGACGACCGGAGCTCACCGCTACTCTAATAAATGTATTAACCCCTAAAGCTAAGTCTAACCCTAATACTAACACCCCCCTAAGTTAAATATAATTTACATCTAACAAAATAAATTAACTCTTATTAAATAACTTATTCCTATTTAAAGCTAAATACTTACCTGTAAAATAAATCCTAATATAGCTACAATATAAATTATAATTATATTATAGCTATTTTAGGATTAATATTTATTTTACAGGCAACTTTGTAATTATTTTAACCAGGTACAATAGCTATTAAATAGTTAAGAACTATTTAATAGCTACCTAGTTAAAATAATAACAAATTTACCTGTAAAATAAATCCTAACCTAAGATATAATTAAACCTAACACTACCCTATCAATAAATTAATTAAATAAACTACCTACAATTACCTACAATTAACCTAACACTACACTATCAATAAATTAATTAAATACAATTCCTACAAATAAATACAATTAAATAAACTAGCTAAAGTACAAAAAATAAAAAATAACTAAGTTACAAAAAATAATAAAATATTTACAAACATAAGAAAAATATTACAACAATTTTAAACTAATTACACCTACTCTAAGCCCCCTAATAAAATAACAAAGCCCCCCAAAATAAAAAATTCCCTACCCTATTCTACTGCTCTCTAGGTGGTATTTGACCCCACATCGTCTGCATAGCATATTTCCCAATTCCTCTCCCCTATGTTGGAGGCGTTGCGGAGGTAGAGGCACTCTATCCCACATTTGGTGGTCCTGTCCCCTCTTGCAAAACTACTGGGAATGCATAGCTAAAAGTATAACCACTATCTTGGGCTTCTCAGTCACTCTATCCCCCGCCATGGTATTACTAAATAACACTCCAAGCATCCCATGTATATATAGGAAAAAGCTTCTACAGTGCATGCTTAATTGCGCTAAACGCCTGATACCAAGATTCTGGAAAAAATGTCAAACACCTGATTTCATGATGTGGGAGAGGGAGGTAACTCATGTCCTAGCCCTGGAAAAAATCCATTATACTTTCTTGGGAAAACAAGACTTTATTGCTGATATATTATTCATATGGGAACAAAGGTAAAGCATTTTTCATTTCATTGTAGTATGCATAAAAATGTAACGATTGTAATGAGTATAGTTGATTGGTGCACGGATGTCTAGATTTCCATGGTTGTTTTTCAAATTCTGCGCACGTCTATCTTTGTCTTCATCTTAAGATGTATATGTAAACACTGGATTCAATGGTTATTTGTTATTCCTGATGCAAGAATAAATTTTATATGTTATTGTTGTAAAAACTTAATAAAAACTATTTAATACAAAAAAAAAAAAAAATTCCCTACCCTATTCTAAATTAAAAAAGTTACAAGCTCTTTTACCTTACCAGCCCTGAACAGGGCCCTTTGCGGGGCATGCCCCAAGGATTTCAGCTCTTTTGCCTGTAAAAAAAAACATACCATACCCCCCCCCAACATTACAACCCACCACCCACATACCCCTAATCTAACCCAAACCCCCCTTAAATAAACCTAACACTAAGCCCCTGAAGATCTTCCTACCTTGTCTTCACCATACCAGGTTCACCGATCCGTCCTGGCTCCAACATCTTCATCCAACCCAAGCGGGGGTTGGCGATCCATCATCCGGTGCTGAAGAGGTCCAGAAGAGGCTCCAAAGTCTTCCTCCTATCCGGCAAGAAGAGGACATCCGGACCGGCAAACATCTTCTCCAAGCGGCATCTTCAATCTTCTTCCATCCGGTGCGGAGCGGGTCCATCTTGAAGCAGGCGACGCGGATCCATCCTCTTCTTCCGTTGTCTCCCGACGAATGACGGTTCCTTTAAGGGACGTCATCCAAGATGGCGTCCCTCGAATTCCGATTGGCTGATAGGATTCTATCAGCCAATCGGAATTAAGGTAGGAATTTTCTGATTGGCTGATGGAATCAGCCAATCAGAATCAAGTTCAATCCGATTGGCTGATCCAATCAGCCAATCAGATTGAGCTCGCATTCTATTGGCTTTTCCGATCAGCCAATAGAATGCGAGCTCAATCTGATTGGCTGATTGGATCAGCCAATCGGATTGAACTTGATTCTGATTGGCTGATTCCATCAGCCAATCAGAAAATTCCTACCTTAATTCCGATTGGCTGATAGAATCCTATCAGCCAATCAGAATTCGAGGGACGCCATCTTGGATGACGTCCCTTAAAGGAACCGTCATTCGTCGGGAGACAACGGAAGAAGAGGATGGATCCGCTTCGCCTGCTTCAAGATGGACCCGCTCCGCACCGGATGGAAGAAGATTGAAGATGCCGCTTGGAGAAGATGTTTGCCGGTCCGGATGTCCTCTTCTTGCTGGATAGGAGGAAGACTTTGGAGCCTCTTCTGGACCTCTTCAGCACCGGATGATGGATCGCCAACCCCCGCTTGGGTTGGATGAAGATGTTGGAGCCAGGACGGATCAGTGAACCTGGTATGGTGAAGACAAGGTAGGAAGATCTTCAGGGGCTTAGTGTTAGGTTTATTTAAGGGGGGTTTGGGTTAGATTAGGGGTATGTGGGTGGTGGGTTGTAATGTTGGGGGGGGTATGGTATGCTTTTTTTTACAGGCAAAAGAGCTGAAATCCTTGGGGCATGCCCCGCAAAGGGCCCTGTTCAGGGCTGGTAAGGTAAAAGAGCTTGTAACTTTTTTAATTTAGAATAGGGTAGGGAATTTTTTATTTTGGGGGTCTTTTTTATTTTATTAGGGGGCTTAGAGTAGGTGTAATTAGTTTAAAATTGTTGTAATATTTTTCTTATGTTTGTAATTATTTTATTATTTTTTGTAACTTAGTTCTTTTTTATTTTTTGTACTTTAGCTAGTTTATTTAATTGTATTTATTTGTAGCAATTGTGTTTAATTAATTTATTGATAGTGTAGTGTTAGGTTAATTGTAGGTAATTGTAGGTAGTTTATTTAATTAATTTATTGATAGGGTAGTGTTAGGTTTAATTATATCTTAGGTTAGGATTTATTTTACAGGTAAATTTGTTATTATTTTAACTAGGTAGCTATTAAATAGTTCTTAACTATTTAATAGCTATTGTACCTGGTTAAAATAATTACAAAGTTGCCTGTAAAATAAATATTAATCCTAAAATAGCTATAATATAATTATAATTTATATTGTAGCTATATTAGGATTTATTTTACAGGTAAGTATTTAGCTTTAAATAGGAATAAGTTATTTAATAAGAGTTAATTTATTTCGTTAGATTAAAATTATATTTAATTTAGGGGGGGTGTTAGTGTTAGGGTTAGACTTAGCTTTAGGGGTTAATACATTTATTATAGTAGCGGTGAGGTCCGCTCGGCAGATTAGGGGTTAATAATTGAAGGTAGGTGTCGGCGATGTTAGGGAGGGCAGATTAGGGGTTAATACTATTTATGATAGGGTTAGTGAGGCGGGTTAGGGGTTAATAACTTTATTATAGTAGCGCTCAGGTCCGCTCGGCAGATTAGGGGTTAATAAGTGTAGGAAGGTGTCGGCGACGTTGAGGGGGGCAGATTAGGGGTTAATAAATATAATATAGGGGTCGGCGGTGTTAGGGGTAGCAGATTAGGGGTACATAAGGATAACGTAGGTGGCTGCGTTTTGCGGTCGGAAGATTAGGGGTTAATTATTTTAAGTAGCTGGCGGCGACGTTGTGGGGGGCAGGTTAGGGGTTAATAAATGTAACACAGGGGTCGGCGGGGTTAGGGGAAGCAGATTAGGGGTACATAAGTATAACGTAGGTGGCGGTCGGCAGATTAGGGGTTAAAAATTTAAATCGAGTGGCGGCGATGTGGGGGGAGCTCGGTTTAGGGGTACATAGGTAGTTTATGGGTGTTAGTGTACTTTAGGGTACAGTAGTTAAGAGCTTTATGAACCGGCGTTAGCCAGAAAGCTCTTAACTCCTGCTTTTTTCAGGCGGCTGGAATTTTGTCGTTAGAGCTCTAACGCTTACTTCAGAAACGACTCTAAATACCAGCGTTAGAAAGATCCCATTGAAAATATAGGATATGCAAATGGCGTAGGGGGATCTGCGGTATGGAAAAGTCGCGACTGAAAAGTGAGCATTAGACCCTTTAATCACTGACTCCAAATACCAGCGGGCGGTTAAAACCAGCGTTAGGAGCCTCTAACGCTGGTTTTGACGGCTACCGCCGAACTCCAAATCTAGGCCTAAAACTTTACACTTATTTTGTCACTTTTTAAACATTTAATGAAACTTTAAAAAATACATCTACATGTTAGTCATGGACTAATCTTTTCTTTGAATGCATCATTCTATCTAGCATGTATTTAGTGTTTAATGTCCCTTTAAAGAATATATTTGTTAGTGTACCTAGAAGTTGGTGATTGGAAGCTACATGTGTATGTTGCTCTTATTTGGACTCAAAAGCTGTGTATTCTCAATAGCTGCAATGTGTTGTAGCTTTGGAGGAAAGCATTATTTATCTGTCCAACTCCTTTCTAGGGGTTACAGGTAGCAAGAAAGGGATTCTAGAGCATTTCTTTTTTTTACTTTACAACTTCCCTTTAAAGGGACATTGAACCCAATTTTTCTATTTTGGGATTCAGATAGAGCAGGCAATTTTAAGCAACTTTCTAATTTACTTCTTTAATCAAGTTTTCTTCATTATCTTGCTATCTTTATTTGAAAAAGAAGGTATCTAAGCTAAGGAGCCAGACAAATTTTGGATTGGTGGCTGGACAGCTCTGTTTATTGGTGGGTGAATTTATCCACCAATCAGCAAGAACAATCCGGGTTGTTCACAAACATGGGTTGGAATCTAAACTTACATTCTTGCTTTTCAAATAAATATACAAAGAGAATTAAGAAAATTTGATAATAGGAGTAAATTAGAAAGTTGCTTAAAATTGCATGCTCTGTCTGAATCACGAAAGAAAATTTTTTGGGTTCAGTGTCCCTTTAAAGGCACATTAGACAGTCAAAAACTACTTTCATTGATATGAGATGTTTACATGAAGAAAGCTTAAAGGGATACAAAACTGGTCCCATAAAACAAATAGTTTCTTTATATCAATGTCTTTCAAATGCTGTAAGGGAAGAAAAATCAAGTCTGCATTATTAAACAGCTTATAACTTTCCTTATCTGACATGTCCTCCTCCCCACTCATCCAGTCAGCTGATTCCATTATCAGAAGCTGCAGCTCTAGCTTCAATAATCTATAGAGAGAATTTGTACTCACATGCTGCTTTCTCTCTGTCTGGCTCAAGTGTCAGGACTTGCACCAGACACCTGAGCAGAGAAACAGCTTATATCTACAGTGAACACATGACATTTGAATATAAAATGTTTAGTTATGTGTAGTAAAACAACTTTGCAATTTATTTCATCATTTATTTTGATCCCTTTTCATGTAATCTAAGTCTATAAAAAAAAAAAAAAGTCTGAGCTAGAAATGGCAGTAGAAGGCCCTTTACGGGTCTTGAGCACAGTTAATTCCCTGAAGTAAAAGAGTGATCTGGGCTGGATGTGTAGTTGGAAGTTTGTTGCAAGTGTGGGGGTTGGTTAACTAACCTGTTATGAGGGTCTGTAGACAGGTTCCAGTCCTCTTTTTTTCCTTTGTGTCAAGAAAGATGCTATTTTTTTCCACCCTCCCTACCCTTTGTGGTTGATATCTTGCGGCACCAGTTGAGCTGCTTAGCTTTCTAGGTGGAAGAAGCTTTAGTTGAACTAGATACTTATTTAGCCATCGGCTAATTTACTTCTCCACTCAGTTGTTGTTTGCTGTACGCCTTGTTTAACTGAGGTGTCTCTATCTGGGGTTGGACATATGCCCTAGCTACTGAGGTTGGTCAAGGCCCTGTGTAAAATAGACACAGACTGAGTGATGGGTCAGGCTGAATTAGAAGGGTGTTGCCCACTAGGTGCGAGCCTAGGAGTTCCCTTCCTAGCAGGTAGGCAGGCTAAAGAGTTCATAAAAAATGCACATTATATCAGTTGAGCAAGCCTCCTCCATTGCAGATACCCAATCCACAGCCATGACCAGCTGTAGTGGGGGTTTGTGTTTAGGAACTCAGTTGCTGCCTTTTTAAGGTTTACAGTTAGTAAAGATGTATTAGTTGCATTTATGCCTAAAAACTTTAATAAACAGTCTTCTTCCAAAATGTTGTATTGTAATTTAAAGTATTAAGTGGGTTAAGGCGGTTTTTACTCACAAAAGGATGGATGGATATTTTAATTCCTTAATCACCCTGAATACATTTAAGGCTAACCATGCCACATATATCCCTAACTGGCTTAAAAGGGCAATAAGCAAATTAAGCTCCATTTACCATACTGTAGGCAGACTATGTTTCCAGCACTTCCTGCTCTTGCGCAATCCATTGCATGAGAGCAGCTCTTGTTAATCATCTGTATCAGTGGTCTTAAGCAGAGTAATTATGTATAGTAAAACAATCTTGCAGTACATTTTCAGTATTTGTTTCTCCCCTGTAATTTTACTCTGGAATTTCTAAGTTTCACTGAAAACCAAACTCCCCAATGCGCAGTTTATCGTTTATCTTTTTTTGCTGAGGCAATATAATAAAGCTTTTGTTAACACAATAAGGGTGGCATGCACTGTCCTCTACAGACACAATCCCAGATTGTCTCCTCCAAATAATATAATTGGTGAGTGGAGTTTGATCACTGAAAAATCTATTACAGCAAACAATCTGTTCTAACATATTTTAGAATCGGGGATATGTTAATCTATTAGATGACTGCAGAAATTTTAATTCCATAGAGTTTCCTGCTCCTTTACTTGCCGCCTGCAGAAGAAAGCCTCAAATAAGGCAGCTGGTGGAGTCTCTAATGCAATATTTGAAAAAACAGCGAGTCATGCAAAAACGCTTTTAGATAAATGTATTATGGTTACAAGGCAATAAAAAAATCATCATGATCTATTGCAGCAAGCACTTGTCGTGCCTTACGCGTTTCAGCCTGCAAACCTTACTGTTAGACATAGAGGTGGGTGGAGTTTGGCCAAAGGCGTAACTAGAAACCCCAGGGATCCAGTGCAAGAATCCATGAAGGGCGTTCCTCACCGGTATAGTGTGAGGCTGGCATTAGTTACTATGCATTACTACACACACACACACATGTATATCATAAATGTAGCTTAGGTATTAGTACAGTCCATACATACAGTATATGTATACAAACTAACTCACACAAACTCTCTCACACACACATATATACATATGGTGTTCTTTGGTGGCAACTCAGCATTCTCTCTCCTCCATATACGACGAGTTGTGTTTCTACCAAACAGTTCTACTTTGGTTTCATCTGACCATATGACATTCTCCCAATCCGCTTCTGGATAATCCAAATGCTCTCTAGCATACTTCAGATGGGCCCGGACATGTACTGGCTTAAGCAGGAGGACACGTCTGGCACTGCAGGATCTGAGTCCCTGGCAGCGTAGTGTGTTACTGATGGTAGCCTTTGTTACGTTGGTCCCAGCTCTCTGCAGGTCATTCACTAGGTCCCCCCATGTGGTTCTGGGATGTTTGCTCACCGTTCTTGTGTTCATTTTGACCCCACGTGGGTGAGATCTTGCTTGGAGCCCCAGATCAAGGGAGATTATCAGGGGTCTTGTATGTCTTCCATTTTCTAATTATTGCTCCCACGGTTGATATCTTCACACCAAGCTGCTTGCCTATTGCAGATGCAGTCTTCCCAGCCTAGTGCAGGTCTACAATTTTGTTTCTGGTGTCCTTCGACAGCTCTTTGGTCTTCACCATAGTGGAGTTTGGAGTGTGACTGTTTGAGGTTGTGGACAGGTGTCTTTTATACTGATAACATGTTCAAACAGGTGCCATTAATACAGGTAATGAGTGGAGGACAGAGTAGCCTCATAAAGAAGAAGATACAGGTTTGTGAGAGGCAGAAATCTTGCTTGTTTGTAGGTGACCAAATACTTATCCACCATAATATGCAAATAAATTCTTTCCAAATCAGACAATGTGATTGTCTGGATTTGTTTCCACATTTTGTCTCTCATAGTTGAGGTATACCTATGATGAAAATTACAGGCCTCTCTCATCTTTTTAAGTGGGAGAACTTGCACAATTGGTGGCTGACTAAATACTTTTTTGCCCCACTATATATATATATATATATATATATATATATATATACAGGGAGTGCAGAATTATTAGGCAAATGAATATTTTGACCACATCATCCTCTTTATGCATGTTGTCTTACTCCAAGCTGTATAGGCTCGAAAGCCTACTACCAATTAAGCATATTAGGTGATGTGCATCTCTGTAATGAGAAGGGGTGTGGTCTAATGACATCAACACCCTATATCAGGTGTGCATAATTATTAGGCAACTTCCTTTCCTTTGGCAAAATGGGTCAAAAGAAGGACTTGACAGGCTCAGAAAAGTCAAAAATAGTGAGATATCTCCAGAGGGATGCAGCACTCTTAAAATTGCAAAGCTTCTGAAGCGTGATCATCGAACAATCAAGCGTTTCATTCAAAATAGTCAACAGGGTCGCAAGAAGCGTGTGGAAAAACCAAGGCGCAGAATAACTGCCCATGAACTGAGAAAAGTCAAGCGTGCAGCTGCCAAGATGCCACTTGCCACCAGTTTGGCCATATTTCAGAGCTGCAACATCACTGGAGTGCCCAAAAGCACAAGGTGCAATACTCAGAGACATGGCCAAGGTAAGAAAGGCTGAAAGACAACCACCACTGAACAAGACACACAAGCTGAAACGTCAAGACTGGGCCAAGAAATATCTCAAGACTGATTTTTCTAAGTTTTTATGGACTGATGAAATGAGAGTGAGTCTTGATGGGCCAGATGGATGGGCCCGTGGCTGGATTGGTAAAGGGCAGAGAGCTCCAGTCCGACTCAGACGCCAGCAAGGTGGAGGTGGAGTACTGGTTTGGGCTGGTATCATCAAAGATGAGCTTGTGGGGCCTTTTCGGGTTGAGGATGGAGTCAAGCTCAACTCCCAGTCCTACTGCCAGTTTCTGGAAGACACCTTCTTCAAGCAGTGGTACAGGAAGAAGTCTGCATCCTTCAAGAAAAACATGATTTTCATGCAGGACAATGCTCCATCACACGCGTCCAAGTACTCCACAGCGTGGCTGGCAAGAAAGGGTATAAAACAAGAAAATCTAATGACATGGCCTCCTTGTTCACCTGATCTGAACCCCATTGAGAACCTGTGGTCCATCATCAAATGTGAGATTTACAAGGAGGGAAAACAGTATACATCTCTGAACAGTGTCTGGCAGGCTGTGGTTGCTGCTGCACGCAATGTTGATGGTGAACAGATCAAAACACTGACAGAATCCATGGATGGCAGGCTTTTGAGTGTCCTTGCAAAGAAAGGTGGCTATATTGGTCACTGATTTGTTTTTGTTTTGTTTTTGAATGTCAGAAATGTATATTTGTGAATGTTGAGATGTTATATTGGTTTCACTGGTAAAAATAAATAATTGAAATGGGTATATATTTGTTTTTTGTTAAGTTGCCTAATAATTATGCACAGTAATAGTCACCTGCACACACAGATATCCCCCTAAAATAGCTAAAACTAAAAACAAACTAAAAACTACTTCCAAAAATATTCAGCTTTGATATTAATGAGTTTTTTGGGTTCATTGAGAACATGGTTGTTGTTCAATAATAAAATTAATCCTCAAAAATACAACTTGCCTAATAATTCTGCACTCCCTGTATATATATATATATATATAGCAAGGGATGTAATGAGTCCCACAAATGGTCTCCACGGTACAAAAGGACTCAATACACAACAGGCACAACAGGCTTTGAAGCAATCCATTTTAATGATGGTATAGAAGGAAACGAGACGTTTCGGCTCTCGCAGGAGCCTTTTTCAATGGTAGCCAAACCGGACATAACATACAGAACACAAGCTCTTATCTAAATACCCACCCATCCCAGTGCACTAACCAATCAGACTGCTCAACTGTCTCACACCCACCTACGTAATGCGAGAGACCGGACTCCAAACACTGCTTGTAGGGTTAGGCGCGGACTGATGTCATCACGCCTCCTACGTCTGAGTCGACAGCAGAAGCCCTGGTTGCCATGGAGACAAACGTAAACAACAACTGCATTATTTTCCAATAGGCGATCGCAGTGGATGGAGGCACGAATGTTCAGCTGACAGGTGAAAAACACACAGGCCTAGATTTGGAGTTCGGCGGTAAAAGGGCTGTTAACGCTCCGCGGGTTTTTTTCTGGCCGCACCATAAATTTAACTCTGGTATCGAGAGTTCAAACAAATGCTGCGTTAGGCTCCAAAAAAGGAGCGTAGAGCATATTTACCGCAAATGCAACTCTCGATACCAGAGTTGCTTACGGACGCGGCCGGCATCAAAAACGTGCTCGTGCACGATTATCCCATAGGAAACAATGGGGCAGTTTGAGCTGAAAAAAAACCTAACACCTGCAAAAAAGCAGCGTTCAGCTCTTAACGCAGCCCCATTGTTTCCTATGGGGAAACACTTCCTACGTCTGCACCTAACACTCTAACATGTACCCCGAGTCTAAACACCCCTAACCTTACACTTATTAACCCCTAATCTGCCGCCCCCCGCTATCGCTGACCCCTGCATTACACTTTTAACCCCTAATCTGCCGCTCCGTAAACCGCCGCCACCTACGTTATCCCTATGTACCCCTAATCTGCTGCCCTAACATCGCCGACCCCTATGTTATATTTATTAACCCCTAATCTGCCCCCCACAACGTCGCCGACACCTGCCTACACTTATTAACCCCTAATCTGCCGAGCGGACCTGAGCGCTACTATAATAAAGTTATTAACCCCTAATCCGCCTCACTAACCCTATCATAAATAGTATTAACCCCTAATCTGCCCTCCCTAACATCGCCGACACCTACCTTCAATTATTAACCCCTAATCTGCCGACCGGAGCTCACCGCTATTCTAATAAATGTATTAACCCCTAAAGCTAAGTCTAACCCTAACACTAACACCCCCCTAAGTTAAATATAATTTTTATCTAACGAAATAAATTAACTCTTATTAAATAAATGATTCCTATTTAAAGCTAAATACTTACCTGTAAAATAAATCCTAATATAGCTACAATATAAATTATAATTATATTATAGCTATTTTAGGATTAATATTTATTTTACAGGCAACTTTGTAATTATTTTAACCAGGTACAATAGCTATTAAATAGTTAAGAACTATTTAATAGTTACCTAGTTAAAATAATAACAAATTTACCTGTAAAATAAATCCTAACCTAAGATATAATTAAACCTAACACTACCCTATCAATAAAATAATTAAATAAACTACCTACAATTACCTACAATTAACCTAACACTACACTATCAATAAATTAATTAAACACAATTGCTACAAATAAATACAATTAAATAAACTATCTAAAGTACAAAAAATAAAAAAGAACTAAGTTACAGAAAATAATAAAATATTTACAAACATAAGAAAAATATTACAACAATTTTAAACTAATTACACCTACTCTAAGCCCCCTAATAAAATAACAAAGCCCCCCAAAATAAAAAATTCCCTACCCTATTCTAAAATACAAATATTACAAGCTCTTTTACCTTACCAGCCCTGAACAGGGCCCTTTGCGGGGCATGCCCCAAGAATTTCAGCTCTTTTGCCTGTAAAAAAAAACATACAATACCCCCCCCCCAACATTACAACCCACCACCCACATACCCCTAATCTAACCCAAACCCCCCTTAAATAAACCTAACACTACCCCCCTGATGATCTTCCTACCTTGTCTTCACCATGCCAGGTTCACCGATCCGTCCTGGCTCCAAGATCTTCATCCAACCCAAGCGGGGGCTAGACATCCACTGAAGAAGTCCAGAAGAGGGTCCAAAGTCTTCCTCCTATCCGGCAAGAAGAGGACATCCGGACCGGCAAACATCTTCTCCAAGCGGCATCTTCTATCTTCTTCCATCCGATGACGACCGGCTCCATCTTGAAGACCTCCAGCGCGGATCCATCCTCTTCTTCCGACGACTAGACGACGAATGACGGTTCCTTTAAGGGACGTCATCCAAGATGGCGTCCCTCGAATTCCGATTGGCTGATAGGATTCTATCAGCCAATCGGAATTAAGGTAGGAATTTTCTGATTGGCTGATGGAATCAGCCAATCAGAATATAGTTCAATCCGATTGGCTGATCCAATCAGCCAATCAGATTGAGCTCGCATTCTATTGGCTGATCGGAACAGCCAATAGAATGCGAGCTCAATCTGATTGGCTGATTGGATCAGCCAATCGGATTGAACTATATTCTGATTGGCTGATTCCATCAGCCAATCAGAAAATTCCTACCTTAATTCCGATTGGCTGATAGAATCCTATCAGCCAATCGGAATTCGAGGGACGCCATCTTGGATGACGTCCCTTAAAGGAACCGTCATTCGTCGTCTAGTCGTCGGAAGAAGAGGATGGATCCGCGCTGGAGGTCTTCAAGATGGAGCCGGTCGTCATCGGATGGAAGAAGATAGAAGATGCCGCTTGGAGAAGATGTTTGCCGGTCCGGATGTCCTCTTCTTGCCGGATAGGAGGAAGACTTTGGACCCTCTTCTGGACTTCTTCAGTGGATGTCTAGCCCCCGCTTGGGTTGGATGAAGATCTTGGAGCCAGGACGGATCGGTGAACCTGGCATGGTGAAGACAAGGTAGGAAGATCATCAGGGGGGTAGTGTTAGGTTTATTTAAGGGGGGTTTGGGTTAGATTAGGGGTATGTGGGTGGTGGGTTGTAATGTTGGGGGGGGGGTATTGTATGGTTTTTTTTACAGGCAAAAGAGCTGAAATTCTTGGGGCATGCCCCGCAAAGGGCCCTGTTCAGGGCTGGTAAGGTAAAAGAGCTTGTAATATTTGTATTTTAGAATAGGGTAGGGAATTTTTTATTTTGGGGGGCTTTGTTATTTTATTAGGGGGCTTAGAGTAGGTGTAATTAGTTTAAAATTGTTGTAATATTTTTCTTATGTTTGTAAATATTTTATTATTTTCTGTAACTTAGTTCTTTTTTATTTTTTGTACTTTAGATAGTTTATTTAATTGTATTTATTTGTAGCAATTGTGTTTAATTAATTTATTGATAGTGTAGTGTTAGGTTAATTGTAGGTAATTGTAGGTAGTTTATTTAATTATTTTATTGATAGGGTAGTGTTAGGTTTAATTATATCTTAGGTTAGGATTTATTTTACAGGTAAATTTGTTATTATTTTAACTAGGTAACTATTAAATAGTTCTTAACTATTTAATAGCTATTGTACCTGGTTAAAATAATTACAAAGTTGCCTGTAAAATAAATATTAATCCTAAAATAGCTATAATATAATTATAATTTATATTGTAGCTATATTAGGATGTATTTTACAGGTAAGTATTTAGCTTTAAATAGGAATTATTTATTTAATAAGAGTTAATTTATTTCGTTAGATAAAAATTATATTTAACTTAGGGGGGTGTTAGTGTTAGGGTTAGACTTAGCTTTAGGGGTTAATACATTTATTAGAATAGCGGTGAGCTCCGGTCGGCAGATTAGGGGTTAATAATTGAAGGTAGGTGTCGGCGATGTTAGGGAGGGCAGATTAGGGGTTAATACTATTTATGATAGGGTTAGTGAGGCGGATTAGGGGTTAATAACTTTATTATAGTAGCGCTCAGGTCCGCTCGGCAGATTAGGGGTTAATAAGTGTAGGTAGGTGTCGGCGACGTTGAGGGGGGCAGATTAGGGGTTAATAAATATAACATAGGGGTCGGCGATGTTAGGGGTAGCAGATTAGGGGTACATAGGGATAACGTAGGTGGCGGCGATTTGCGGTCGGAAGATTAGGGGTTAATTATTTTAAGTAGCTTGCGGCGACGTTGTGGGGGGCAAGTTAGGGGTTAATAGATATAATACAGGGGTCGGCGGTGTTAGGGGCAGCAGATTAGGGGTACATAAGTATAACGTAGGTGGCGGTCGGCAGATTAGGGGTTAAAAATTTTAATCGAGTGGCGGCGATGTGGGGGGAGCTCGGTTTAGGGGTACATAGGTAGTTTATGGGTGTTAGTGTACTGTAGAGCACAGTAGTTAAGAGCTTTATGAACCGGCGTTAGCCAGAAAGCTCTTAACTCCTGCTATTTTCAGGCGGATGGAATCTTGTCGTTAGAGCTCTAACGCTCACTGCAGAAACGACTCTAAATACCGGCGTTAGGAAGATCCCATTGAAAAGATAGGCTACGCAAATGGCGTAGGGGGATCTGCGGTATGGAAAAGTCGCGGCTGAAAAGTGAGCGTTAGACCCTTTAATCACTGACTCCAAATACCAGCGGGCGGCCAAAACCAGCGTTAGGAGCCTCTAACGCTGGTTTTGACGGCTACCGCCGAACTCTAAATCTAGGCCACAGTGAGGCAACAGACGGGCCAAATGCATACTATCAGATATACAAAATAAACGGTATCTTATATTGCGAAATTTGATTCCCAAAACCCTAACATTTTATTGAATAAACATTAAAGCTAGCTCCCACAACCATCTATACACAAGGTATCAAGGCCGAGAGTCTGCCATATGGGTAAAGACCCCAAGTAACAACAGAACGTCAGAACGTCCTTTATCAAGGGCCTGGTGAATAGCTGATTTATGGTTTGCCAGATGTTCCCTTTAACAAATAAACGGCTAGATTACGAGTTTTTGTCGGTAATGGTGTGCGGGGCTAACAAGTCTTTTTTTCTCACCGCTCACTTAAAGGGACAATCTACACCAGAATTGTTATTGTTTTAAAAGACAGATAATCCCTTTATTACCCATTCCCCAGTTTTGCATAACCAACACAGTTATATT